>NC_089764.1:828813-858813 GCF_040412425.1 Macrobrachium rosenbergii | reverse complement strand
TTGTATTGTTTTCTCGTGTCTTTCTTTTAGCAGGAACATGTGTAAAGTAATTAATCAATCTTGATCTTTTTCTAAGCATTTTTGTTCAGGGAACAAGTCCAAAAATTCTGGGCGAGAGCCACGGTTATTTTATCCTTTGATTGATTATTATTTTTTCTGTTCTGTAATTAAAGGAAAGGGCGAGTTTCTGATATCTGAAAATGAAATATAATTTACGTAAAATATTTACGTAACTAAGGTCATTGCCTCCTGCATCAGTAAAAGGAAGCGTAAATGAAACTGAAACAATTATGGTACTATGCTACTCACATTTTGAGTGTTATTAAACAGGACGTTAGATCTGTCAGTGATACAACCCCGAGTCCATCGCTGTAAAGTTGGCATTGTCCTAATGGCTGAAAAGATCGAACGTTTCATAAAGATATAGGTTCGAAAATCTGTCCCTAAAGAGAGAGAGAGAGAGAGAGAGAGAGAGAGAGAGAGAGAGAGAGAGAGAGAAACATTTACTCAGTTATGGGATTACATTTTCCCCACAACAGAAATATTTGCAATTTTTACCTGCTTTCTTAATTCATATGGTAGTTGCATTACCTTGTCTTAGTAGAATGTCAATACTATATAAAGCTCTCTGCTTTGGTATTCATACTGAAGTCTGTTCTAACATTATAAAAGTAGCATAAACAATTGTCTAATTGTGATACTGCTATAAGGCAAAATCTTCATATTTTTTTCCCTCACACTTATCAGACCTGTTACGGCCAAGTAGATTATATATGTAACTGAGCCTTCAAGGTAACCTTTCAGAGGCTTTAACCAAGCACGAAAGGAAAAGCATTCATTCCTAGAAAAGAAAAGAGGGAAGCGATATTAGGGACCTCAGGCTTTTGTAATGAAGAGTTCTAAGTCGCCACAAACGACTCTCGTTATGTGTACTTAGAGTCAAGGTGGTACTTGCTGAAACTTCTTATTTGTTCCTCTTAGTCTCGGTGGCTATTATGAGTATGGTGAGGATGGGTGGAGAAAGTAGTTGCCCAACAAAGAGACAACGAAAATCCAGCAATGAGTGTTGTGGAGGAAGGACAGCAGCCTTTACATATTCCCAATTCTCTCAGTCTTTTTCTTGACTTTCTGTATTGCTTAACTTAGAGCAAAGTCTGTGGGGTGAAGTGTGAAAAGTAACACTTGTGTCCTTTCAAATTATATTCGGATATCCTTTCGGTCTAGTACAAATATGCATGTCACTGAACAGTGTAAACAGCGTCGTTTCCTTGTCTCAGTAAGGAAATCATTGTTCATATAAATACGTAAATCGTCCATTTTTAGGAGATCTGCAAGGTTTTGATATCACGACATATAATTAGAAATTGGTAGACATGTGAACAAATATTAGAACTATGTTCAAAATGATTGTTATGAAATGTATGTTTCTCACTAACGACTTCTTGATCTGAATAAACTGTCTATGTCACAGCCATGCTCGTTAAATTATCACGTTGCCATGGGACACTGAAGTTCTGATGAAAGAATAGATTATGAATCATAGTGATATTAATATCGCTGTAAACATGCAGTAGCCATTGCCTTATTTAAACAGCATTATAAAAGTCTTTCCAGCACTAGTAACATAAACTGAACCACAAAGCATGACTCACCCTCAGAACAATGTTAGATCAATTATTCAGAAAAGCAACAACAGAAAAAAGGGCAAAGTTTTCTTTTGTCTGCCTCGCATACCTACTTCTCTATTCATGAATACTTCAAACCAAAAGGAATAGTGAATTGAATGTCATTGAGCTTACTATTCATGAATTAATGATCCGTTATATGCCGACTGGGATACTGCTGAGAATTGGAGCAATACATTTTGCAAAGGAATCTATTCACAACTGATTACCCTGATATTGTGGCGGGTATTGGTTGACATATCAAAGAACTGGTGTGGGATTCGATGAAAGTATTTTCGAG
The DNA here is from genome assembly GCF_040412425.1 of Macrobrachium rosenbergii. Lineage (NCBI taxonomy): Eukaryota > Metazoa > Arthropoda > Malacostraca > Decapoda > Palaemonidae > Macrobrachium > Macrobrachium rosenbergii. Next base: position 856,848 of record NC_089764.1, on the reverse strand, counting down.
AGTTTAAATTGAGTGTGATCTTTCTCGATTCTTTTGGCGGTTATATTCGTCACTAAATTGAGAAGCAGGGTTTGTAATTTTTGTTGGAGTGTTGAGAAGATAAAAGTTGTGCTATAGATAACATTTCCTCAGAACAATTGAGATGAAAGATAGACCATTAGTTGGTAAGAGAGCCTTACTTTCGTTGTTTTGTATTCAGTTATTGCTTAAATGTGTCCAAAGACCAAGAACAGTACTAAGAATTAAAAAAAACAGTAAGAAAATAATTAAGAGTATACAAATCTGGGGAGACGGTTGCACGAAAAGAATGCTGGAGTTAGAGCAGCAGAGAAAAGATTCAATCACGGCACAGAAGTCCCTTTGTAAGTGGAGTAATACCGATTAAACTAAAGAGATTAGTCTCAAAGTATCAGTGACTAAAATAATACCTATACTAAATAGATTACGGAACTTCTTTGCGTCAGAAACTTCAATAAAGAAGTTGTGGGAGAGTTCTTCACTAAACGAAATGTTTTCAATTCGGTGACGTCTAGAATGGAGACTAGGGATTAGCGAATGTAAAACCTTAGCAATTCGGACAAGGAGAATAACCTTACTCAAGAACTCCCTCAAACCTTTATATTTTGAGAGACAGCTTTAGAAATATGAACACTGTGATCACTCCAACCTACTGCAGAGGAATCAGTAGTGAATTTTAACTATAATTTGACTAAACAGAATTATCAAAATTGAATGTAAGGACAGGAGGTGTAATAGGTCCTGAATTACCATATACTTCCACGCGAGATTAACAGCTTATGAACTTTACTGGAATCACCGATATTTGACTGATTTCCATACCAGTTCCGAAATTCCATCAAAAATCAAACTTAGTGGAATGGCTGGGCTCTCCTTTTAGGCCAATAGGTCTGAGAGTCTATCATCCACAAGTTCATCATTAAACTTCTTTTTCAATGTCCTGTTTCTATAGCATACAACCGAGAACAATGATGAAAAGCGTCATAATTCCTAAGTATGAAATGAGCAGAACTTCAAGTGACTAATTAGCGTTGTTTCCAGCTTACATTATGAGACAGACAGACAAACAGACCGACAGAGAATTACAAAATTCCCAAGTACTCATTGGAACAGAACTTCAGGTGACTAATTAGTAGTTTCCAACTTACATTAGGAGAGAGAGAGAGAGAGAGAGAGAGAGAGAGAGAGAGAGAGAGAGAGAGAGACCGACAGACAGACAGACAGACAGAGACAGAGAATTGCAAAATTTCCAAGTAAGCAATGAAACAGAAGTTTAGGTGACAAATTTTCCATCTTAGATTTGGAGAGAGAGAGAGAGAGAGAGAGAGAGAGAGAGAGAGAGAGAGAGAGAGAGAGAGAGAGAGAGAGAGAGAGAGAATTAGTGTTCTCAGCCTTAGGACATTCTAAATGATCTATTTAGAATTTACAACAATATAACCTATCTCGTCTTCCCATCATGTAGTCTTTTAATCAGCATCATTTACTCACCATAAATAAAAGGCGAGTTTTAATGTAATGCTGTGCTATGTCTTAAAAATATTTCCTATTAATGTAAACAAGAACTTTTTCTAAGTGTCTAATTCATTTCCGGTATTACTGTATACTAATTCTTTAATTTTAACTGTAGATGTACAAAGACCTATTATTATTTCTTCGTACATGAATTCCTTCCTAGTTGAAACATTACTCCTTATTGCTATTTTAGATGTGTACAGTGAAAAGACAACATAGTTCTGATATGATGTCTTTCCCGGATTCCTATAAGAGAAATATTTTGGTCTTCCTCAGCATATCAATGATTATCGCAATACGTTAATGAAAGATGATTGTGATAAGACTGAACAATTGGAATAAATGTTTTTTATTTGTTTGAATTTGATTTTGCTTTAAAAACTGGCGCAATTTGGAAAATAAATTACATGACCCTTTTATACCATGGAACTGTAACTTCAAAATCTTATGCATATTATACAGTAGTTATTTATTGCATATGCGATAGTGTTCATTACCCAAAACCCTCAAGATAATCTTTTCGTTAAGACGATGATAAATATCCTGAGTGTACCACATCACTTCAGACACCTGAATAATCATACGCAAAATTAATGAGTATGAATATCAAAATATCATCTTTCAATTTGTAACCTAGTATGAAATTCAGTGCTTAAGTCTCACATTTGGAGGTCCATTTTTATTACAGATTTGATATTCGCCTAAGAAGGTCCCATCAATGTAATTCTCACCGACTGGGACTGAAGACAATATTTTAGTTATCACCATAGAATGAATCATCTTCGGGGACTATTCGGTCTGAGGAACACTCTTATGGGCAATTGTCCAGTGGAATAAATGCCAAGGTTCAATGCCTTCGCTCAAATGGCCTGGAAATAATTCTTATTCTACGTGAAACGGGTCGTACCTCATTCAGTATAACTGAAGACTGTCATTCCGCTTAAGTGTCTCTGCATCGCGGGTAAAATAGTGGCATAAAATTCGTATTGTATAAGGTGCTGATATCAAGTAATTATTTTGAGTTGGCAGGTTTTCTTTTGATTAAAAAATAATCCGTTTTAACCTTTGCAGGGATGGGGATTCGATGTTTTTTTTTGTATGCTAATTCAAGTAAAGGAGAAAGTTTTCTTCAACATCTTAAATTTGAGCTCTTTGTTGCCTGAATGATGTCATAGGAGATTGGCGCCATCTAATTCCGAAGTCTCTGATAAAGAAAATTAGTCCAAATGTACTAAGAAATGTACTAGATATGCAGAAAACTCTGAATACGCGCACTTCAAACAAATCAATTTCTGAGATTGTCTCTTACAATGAAGATTCCAAAACTAAAAGTAACCCCATTTTCTGGATGAAATTAAATTAAAATGCGAACGCAGTTAAATGCTTAGCATAAATCCTTCGATGACAGTTATTTACATATTATCCATTCGTAAAATATCAGAGATTATTTCGTGGTTAAACTTATATCCAACAGAATTCACTCTAACTTTCGAATTCTATATTTAGAGGGCAGCTGTGTTCTAATCCAGACCATGGAGCCTGGCCGGTTCCAAAGCGGTTACCTATTAAAATTCATACTGAGTAACAATTACTCCCAAGGTAAAGTGCTTTCGATATTAAAAGATATTAGCGGTCTAATACATATACACAGACACATACACACACACATATTCAGTGTATATTACATTATTATGTATGTATATATATATATATATATATATATATATATATATATATATATATATATATATATATATACATATATACTGGAACACACACACACACACACACACACACACATATATATATATATATATATATATATACATTTAAAATATATATATATATATATATATATATATATATATATATATATATATATATATTTTAAAGGTAGTTCTAAAACTCACACACACACACACATATATATACATACACACATACATATATATATATATATATATATATATATATATATATATATATATATATATATATATATATATGTATATATATATATATATATATATATATATATATATATATATATATACACACACACATATATATATAAATATATTAATTCCATATATATATATATATTCTCATAATGTCTATTTATATATTTAACAGAGTGTGTGTGTGCAATTTCTGTTCACATGTGTTTCTAGGTTTAAGTCATTCCTTGCTCTCCCTATTTCATATATACACATATACATACACACATACTGTATATATATAATCTGTATATATATATATATATATATATATATATATATATATATATATATATATATATGTAATCTTGTCAATTCTGTGTATATTCTCCAATATTTATTGATGTTTATATATATAATAATAATAATAAAAATACAAATAAATTAATTCAAAATCTCCTTTTATATCATTTTCTCATCCAATGTCTCAATATGGTTTTAAGTTAATTATTTAACAGAGTTGACTCAATAGCTTCTTACTGTATTGCAATTTCTGTTCACATGGATTTCTAGGTTTAAGTCATTCCTTGCTCTCCCTATTTTATGGTTAACTATTGTCACCTCCTACGATATCGTAACATTTATTCCTGTTCCTAGTTCTGCAAGAACCTGTCTTCAGTCCAGATATGCATTACATCAGTTATCTCGCTCTTAATTCAGATATCTCTACCAAATGCATCATTTCACTTGTAATCTTGTCAATTCTTGGCAGTTTCCTTTCTCCAAAATTTATTGATGTTTACATACAAAGCAATCATTTCCAAAGTAATTCTCAAATATTATTTCTATTCCGCTGATAAATCGTGTCACATTCAAAATCTCTATAATATGCTCACTTATCGAGACTCGATTTACGTCTGTCGGGACAGCGTCCATCAATATGTAAGTTTTAATCGAGGATTAATTATTGTCTCTTTTACACACACGCGCACTCATGCACGCCCACTTGCACACACATGCACACAAACATACCCACATATATACATATACACACACACACACATATATATATATCTATATCTATCTATCTATATATATATATATATATATATATATATATATATATATATATATATATATATATATATATATATATATATATAATATTTAATTTTATCCTCGAAAAATTCCAAGGTAGTGCAAGTAACGTAACCAGATACAGTACTTATTCAAGAAAAGTTATGATACTCAGTTTAAACTGTAAAATATACTCCAGCTACATAAGTTCACAAGCTAATCTCATTTACTATCACTCTTTTTCTGAACATTGCTTTTGTTGTAGGAAATATTTCGGAGCAAATAAAGTCTCACCTGAAAGTGTAATTGGTTTTCGAAGGCATCTGCTAATTCACGAACTGTTCCAAGTGCTCCACTCGGCGGGAAATAAAAAGACTTTAGCGGGAGGTAATAACAGGAAAATTATGTCACAACTTGGAAAGTGAAATTGCGTTTCAGAACCTGAAATCGTGAGCATATAAGTCCCCTCCATCTAACGTTGGGAAAGTAATCGAAAGTTGTTTAAAAAGAAGACATTTTCGGGACTCGGAGATGAGGCTTCAAATTAGGGACACGCAAAAGTTGTGTTCTTCTGGTTTGGAAGTTAGGTCTTTCAAAAGAGGTTTTCCGAAGGTCGGTCATGATCTTTCGCGGAACTTTTTCCTTTTTTTCCCCCTCCCCCAAGAAAAGTGAAGGCTGGAAAATTCGGCTTTGCTTTTTTCCAGTTTTTAAGGGGTGGAAAACTGCACAGTTTTCTCAGAAGAGGGGAAGAATTTCTTGGTGAACTGGTCCTTTCCTACGGACTGAATGGAAAACGGGGAATGGGAGGCTTTACGCACAATAACGTCAGCATAATTTGGATATCATGGGAAATAGCACTTGTAGCTGAATTTTAATATTATTTTTGTTATTACCTGCCAGGCTTAAAGAAAAACTTTGCTTTTTTCTTTGACTGTGATAACCTAGCCCCAGCCAATTTCACTGAGATACATTTGGCAGATTTTTACAGTAAACAAATAACTTTTATTGCTGGATTTCAGAATAACATTTAGCGACTGTAAGCATCATTCATTAACGTTTTGGATAGAGATGATAGAAAATAGTTCGTATAAAAAAATCTGCTTTACCTAAATAACATGAAAAATAAGTTCTATCTGAAGATTACTGTTTTCCCTCATCATACATTGCCTTTGATTCTATATGTAACAACACTCACTGAATCGTTTATGGTTGAAAGATCAAGCGTCATCGGTATTATGGTCGCTTTAGGCTTTAGAGTGCCCGCGTAAACATCTTACGTTCAGACAGATAACATGTGAAATACATTAGGCGAACAAGAAAAAATACTGAAAGGAAAAACTGACCTCACTGATATCAGTTTCATAAAACACTGAATCGTACAAAGTGGTATGATTCGGTGAAAATACCGAATGGAAATTCTTCAACGTAAAATTTTGTTTTTTTTCTGGGCAAACTGTTGCAACAGAGGGAAACTTCTTGCATAAGCCATAAAATACATGATTGGCAATATGAATGCTTTTCATGGTGATTTATTTTGTCCTGATTACTCTGTCGTTTATAATCTTTCGTGCATAACTGAGTATCAAAATAGAAGTTCAAAACAATATCTGTAATATATATATATATATATATATATATATATATATATATATATATATATATATATATATATATATATATATATATATATTTATATATATATATATATATATATATATATATATATATATAAAATATATATAATATATATAGACTTTATAATATATTTTATATAAAAGATATATATAAGAAAATCTAGACTTTAGACTTTTTTATATAAAAGATATGCTCTTAGTTTGAAAAAGAAAGTTAATGTATAATCTTGTGCATGACCACCAGTGACTTACTTATAATTTTTTTTTTTACTTTAAATAAACTTGACGGAAGAACTTGATTGGGGCAAATTACATTATGTAACCAACCCAGTCTGTTATTTTATTTTCTGACCAGATATTTTTTTTTCTCTCTCTCTCTCTCTTTTACTACTACTACTAAACTACTACCACCACTAAACTACTACCACCACCACTACTACTACTACTGCCACTATTAGCATTACTATTGATTTTACTTTTATGAAGCATGTCTCTTCAACATTGAAATATCCCATAAATATTATAATCACTCCACCTTAAGTAATAGAACTGGAGATGACGTCATCAGTGCGGGAGTTATTTTTATGTCCTTCTTTGAAACTGTTCATATTTGTATATTTCTTACTTCTTTTTTTATATGTTGTTTTCTTTTCAAAACTGGTTGGCATTATCATCTCTTTGATATATTTCTGTTTATACATAGAAATACCATTCATTTCAATATACTGGCTTGAATAATGACCGTCTTGCTTCACTTCTATTTCGTCAATGATACTTACCTTAATACCTGAGGAATCAACATCTCTCATAACTCTAAATTTGAAACCATTCAATTTCATGTTTCACCTCTCACGAATACTTTAATACTTCCCCTTTGATCTGTAGCTTCAGACTGTGAACAGAGTCTTTAATAGCCTTTGTTGCTTTTTTTGGCATCACTCGGGTTTCACTCGAAAGTCTTGTATTCAATCACGATGTAAGATAGATATTTATATTTTTATTTTTCACTTGGCTTTGCGTTGCTTTCCAAAATATCAGAATTATACATAACAAGGGTACTGAAGAAGTTGTTTAAAATCAAACTCCCCTTTGCTTAGTATGGTTTCTTAGAAAAAAAAAAAATGACCGTGGATCATTGAATCATACCCTTACAGATGTTTTACGGCTATGTAAAAGAGATTTAAATATATTGGATGTAATGACATTTGAGAAATAAATTTGGATCGAATAATGTTTCAACTGCCTTTTCTATCTATATCAACATAACTGTATGTTAATACCAGTCTCTCTCTCTCTCTCTCTCTCTCTCTCTCTCTCTCTCTCTCTCTCTCTCTCTCTCTCTCAACATATCTTGAGAAGTTTCCACAAGGAAATAAAAAAGAAAAATTAGCAATTTGGTTGACCCTAGCATCTCCCGTGAGTAGCCTTCAAGACATCCAATGACTGGAAGAAAATGCTTTTCTTGTGTTCAAAAGCTCTTTTATTATAATATAAAATGTCGTAAACACTACTTTTGGTGACAAAGAAATATTTGAATGCTTCAAGTTGTTAAGTATATCAGCATTACAGTCAAAGTAAAAAGGAAAATATTTGAAAATGCTCTACATTCTTTCGGATAGGTCCTATTTCTGCTATTATTTTCCATTACTTCACTGCACACACACACACACACACACACACGCACATACACACACACACACACACACACACACACACACACACACACACACACACACATACACACATATATATATATATATATATATATATATATATATATATATATATATATATATATATATTACCTGTTCCACCTCTTCCTTGCTTTAACCGAATACAGGAAAGTTATCTTTGTTAAAGTAAAAAGGCATACGAAGTAGGAAGAAGCAAGCGGGCAGGAGTTGTTTTTAACAGATCCCAACCGTCAAAGGGGTAAGAATTTTAGTTCAGAGGATTATAAGAAGGGATAGGTTTTGTTAGGACAGACCTTAGATAAACTGTACCTTAAGCTTAATTTTCTGTGACTTTTGTACTGGCGAGTCTTTGTCCTTTCAGGTCAGAGCCTGGGCAGGAGGAATTTGAAAACAGCTGCGACCTGAGACAACCCGCATCTAGAGACTCTCAGCTGAGACGTCATCAAGGCAAGACGCATCTAAGCCGGTCTACAAAACCCCTTTGTCTAAGTTCCTCTCCGAATGCGAGGGAGAAAATTGTTATTCCAAATGGACCAAGGAAACTAATACATCTGATCGTTGTATTATCTCCCCCAGAGGTAAGTTTGATTGTGACAATTACTCCCTGTTCTCTTTCCCTTTGACTGTAACTCGAATTTTTCATGTTCCAATTTTTTCCTCTCTCAAACAGTCACTGGCTAAGAAATTCTAGTAAAACATATCCCATTTATCAAGTTATCTGTCACATAACTTATCCTCCATGGTGTTAAACGTATTATTTTTGAACTAAGAATCATCCCCTTGTGATTAGTAATGACAAATGAGAGTTTTTGTAATACAAGATTGTTATCTGGATACGTCCTTTTCCAGAATTCCATACTCCTTGTTCCTGCACAACATCCTCTTTCTGGGAGAAGAACCTGCATCATTAGTATCAAGAAGCCTTAATTCGACCTTGCAGTAAATTCCTGATACAGTGTCTGAGAAACATAAATCTGTTCACTCTATGTAGCATTGAAGTGTGTCCTAAGACAGACTATATTCTGAGCTGCTGTTAGCTTCTATAAATAATCCATTTCACTTCATTTAATTTACTTGTTTGTTGAACTAGTGTTCCAGAAAGCTGCTGATTTCATACATGTGGTTATGAATAAACTTCTAATCTTTGTTAACGAGTGTTGACTGGCGACCTGATCTATTCAATATCTGTCCTTTAGCGTTACTTTTAGTTTAATTGACAGAATTACACGGTCTGTAGGTAAAGCAAGGCAATATAAAAAGTAAAATTGAAGAATTAATTAAACTCATTAGCCGAAGGATATGATATATATATAAAATATATATATATATATATATATATATATATATATATATATATATATATATATATATATATATATATATATATATATATATATATATATATATATATATATATATATATACAGTATATATTATATATTATGCATCCTCAAAACTAAATTGGATAAGAGCAGTGGTCTCTATTCACTAACTTTGCTCTGGGTCAGAGAATTGGATGGCAGAATTTACGATATCAAATTATGTAAATTATATCTTAATTCATATGCGACACTTCTAAGTTTATGTCAAGAAATATTAATGAAATCTAACTGAAAAGTTAGCCACCGCGAGTGGTCAGATAAAATATTACAAGAGTCCGATGGAAAATACAGTGTCTGTTCCAAAGAATGGCATATCTGTAGGCTGTAGTAGCTACGGGGCCAATTTTTATTCAACCTATTCTCCAAAGTTGCAGAAAAAATTATTTTTAACCCACTACATAAGTTATGTGGAATCTCGGGAATTGTTAGATGATATTCAGTATGCACATGGGAAGCAGTTAGGTACTTACGATGATTTTTTAGTTTTGACTTGCCATTGGCAAGAGAACCTTGATAAGGGTTTTGAGTATCGAGTATTTCAATGAGATTTTAGTGCTGCTTTCGATTTAGTAAATCACAAGGCACTTATTTATAAACTTCAGAGTCTTGGAGTGCGTGGATATGCGTTAGGTTTACTTAAAGATTTCCTTACAGGTGGGCTTCAGCTTGCTGCTGTTGATGGGATCTTTTGCGAACTAAGGCCTAAGGTGTCTGGAGTTCCAATTTTTTTTTTAGTATATACAAGTGATATGGGTGTTGGTCTGGGAAAAAAGATTGTTCAGTATGCCGATGATGCAACACTTGTGGGTGTAGTAATTGCCCCACGTATAAGAAATGAAGCTGCCCTTAGTCTCAATCGTGACACGGAACAGATTAGTAAATAGTGTAGTCGATAGGTTTTGTTCCCTAATAATATGCTTTGCTGTGGAACTTCTCAGTTCCAGAGGTCCTTTATTCCTCACACATTTGGAATGTGGAAGTCTCCCTGAGGATATCGTGCAATTGAAACTTCAAAAGTTCAAGCTAAGATGCAATGTATTACTACCCTAATACAATTCTTCTTGTATTTTGAAAATTTACCTATATTTTTATCTATTTATTCATTAATTTTTTAATTTATTTTTTCTTTTTCAACAAATGATCTCTTCTTTCTTTATTTCCCATTACCTTCCGTTAGTTCTTTCTGATGAACAAAATATTCCTTGGAAGCTTGAATTTCAAGTCAATGGCCCCTGTGGGTTTGTTCCATATGAATAGGGTACATCTTCTGAATAATAATGATAATAATAATAATAATAATAATAATAAAATGGCACAAATCTGGCACTAAAATCATGATTCATAGATATTTATATCATATATGGCTTTTAATGCAGTTTTATGTGAACCTTGACCTTCTAAAAGTAGGTATCTGTTTCTAATAATACGTCACTGTACTTGGGAGATGATGTCAGATATCAGTTGGCAAAATATAAATGAAATAGATATTGCAACATTTGATTGAACATGACCACTGTTTTGAGAATTGATGCTATGAAGCAAGATATCAACAACGTCAAATTTAGACAGTTTTCTTTATAAAGATAGTGTTTATCACCCCACATAATATCATATATATATATATATATATATATATATATATATATATATATATATTATATATATGTATATATATGTATGTATATATATTTATATATATATATATATATATAAATCATATATTTATATATATATATAAATTATATATATATATATATATATATATATATATATATATATATATATATATATATATATATATATATATATATATATATATATATATATATATATATATGAATAATATATTTATATATATATATATATATATATATATATATTATTTATATATATAATTTACATAATTTGATATCGTAAATTGTACCCTCCATTTCCCTGACCCAGAGCGAAGTTGGTGAACAGAAACCCCAGCTCTTATCCAAGCTAGTTATGATGATGCATAATACATTATTATTATTATTATTATTATTATTATTATTATTATTAAAAATAAATATTATTATTATTATTATTATTATTATTATTATTATTATTAAAAATAAATGTTAACGTTGCATATATATATATATATATATATATAACATGATGACATTGCAAGTAGATTTACATTCTGTAATATATATATATATATATATATATATATATATATATATATATATATATATATATATATATATATATATATATATATATATATATATATATATATATATATATATATATATATATATATATATATATATATATATATATATATATATATATATATATATATATATATATATATATATATATATATATATATATATATATATATATATATATATATATATATATATCTTTACATATATTTGATGATGATTATTATAATCACTTTTGTGCGTAAACACGACAATAAAATAAAACTGCTGATTGAAAGATACCCCATGGACCAACAACGCCAATCATGAATGTGTCGTCAACTTATCAAACAAACATCTGGATAGAAATGTTACTAGTGCCTGGGGCTAAGGTTTGAATTTTTTCTTTATCTGCTGGCGGAAGGAACAGTGTGGAAATTACTAAAGGACTGTGCGATTTGGAAAAATATAATGATTTTATCTTGTTAAGAAGTATACATTGTTAAGGGAGTGATTTATGGAAGTATGAAAAAATCAGACACCACAAACGTCCCCATAAGATTTATGGCTGACATCAATGAACTGAAAAATGGTAAAAATATACACATGACAAAAGCAGATAAATCAGGCGCTCTTGTAATTTTAAATAAAAGTGAATATATGAAAAAATGGATAGTCTTTTGGGTGATGATAGCGCATATAAAGAGTTAAATAAGAACCCGTTAGACAATGTGAATAGTGGTTTCAATAGGAGTGTGAAAAACCTGTAAAAAGGTAACTAAAGCCTTATAAAGAAGTTGTGTGTGACCTCTCCATCGCCACCGTATATGTATGGTACAATAAAAACAACTAAACAAACTTTCCTGTCAGGCCAATTATCAGTTCAGTTGGTTCCACATCTTACAATCTAGCGAAGTACCTAGTGGATATCCTCAACCCATTGGTAGGTACTATCTCAAATGCCAATATCAAGAATAATGTGGACTTGATAAATAAACTAAATAGTGTACAGATTAATAGTGAATCCAGGCTTGTGTGTTTTGAAGTAGTATCACTATTCACAAAAGTGCCAATTGATGATCTGATGGAGTTTTTATCGGAATTATTAGAGAACACAGAGTTGGATATCCATTTTCTAAAAGGACTTTAATTGAACTGATTAAATTGTGTGAAAGAATGTAAATTTGAATTTAATGATAAATTTTACTCACAAAATTTTGGTATGGCAATGGGAAACCCTCTATCCCCAGTGTAAAGTAACTTATATATGAAGTTTTGCGAAAAGAAATATCAAACAACATAATTCCATGCAATGTAACATGGTTTAGGTATGTTGAGGACATAATTTGTGTATGGCCAGGGAACAAAGATGTAAATAACTTTTTTGCCAAGATAAATCAATTAGTACCCTCAATTAAATTCACTATGGAAATGAAAAATGATCGGTGCTTACCATTTTTGGATGTCCTCATACGAAGAAATAGTGGTGGGTTTTAATATAGTGCGTATAGAAAACCTATTAATATTTCTTCCTATGTGCATTTCTATTCCGGACAAGCCAATAAGGTAAAAAAATCAATGTTTTCATCTATGTTTTTACGAGCATTACGTGTATGTAGACCTGAATATGTTAATGATGAAATAGATAAGACAGGAATGCAGGAAAGAAATTGAAATATCCTGACAGTATATTAAACAATGCATTAGAAGCGGCAAAAAAGACTATGCATCAAAACCAAAAAGAACCCTGCAACACAAAATATTTGCTTGTACTACCTTATGATAATAATATGAAAGATATCATCCATCTTCTTAAGAATTTTGGTGTTATTGTTTCATTTAAGAACAATAAAACAATGTATCATGTACTTATCAAGAACTCCCCCGACAATACTAAAGGGTGTGTATATAAAATTCCATGTAAGTTTTGTGACAATTTTTATATTGGCAAAACGGGTAAAGCACTAGAAAAGAGAATAGAACAGCATAAAAAATATGTGAGATATGCACAGGGGAACAGTGATATTTTTGTACATGTTGGTGAGAACAATCATGCTATCAACTGGGAAAGGGCAAAAAGGATTTTATATTCTAATAACGCATTGGAAAGGAATATCATTGAATCTAGCTTTATAAAAGAAAGTTACAGCCATAATATGTTTAAATTTTAAGGTAGGCAATACAGATGTATGGAAATAAGATTATCATATTTGTAAACACAATACAGGGCCATCAGTGCTAATGAGTTTTCCAAACCCCGCCTCCCTGACACCTGTCAGGTGTGGATCTGATGTCGCCTATGGTCAGTATGTTTATCAGTATTGTCCCCTGAGAGTATATTGTGATTTTTAGCCAAATGAGTTTTGAAGGCCACCCCTACCTTGACACTGGCCTGTGGGTGGATGTATAGTCTCTAACAGTTGTGTATGTTCGTTAGTACTGTCCTTGTAGTATATATATTTGTGACTTCTAATAATCTGTATCAGTCCTTCGTCAATGGCTTGGAAATAAAGTCGAAACTGGTCAGGACCTACACCCTGTTTCTTATTTTTCACCTGTGGTAATGTGTGATATATGTGTATATACATAACGGGTGTTTCGAAATTAGAGCCCCCCCCCCTCCACAGAATAAATGGAAAGTTATGAAGTTTTCTGCTGTAGCCTATCTCCAAGCACATTATCTTAAGTTTATATTAAGCTATTTTTCATTTTACATTTCTTGTATTTTCAGACTGAGTGATGGAGTTAGATACAGCCATGGCTAACGACTCAGAGGAAATCAGATGGATTAACCGAATCCGGGCTATAACCTTCAGAGAGGCCAGGGATGCTGGCGCATTCTTCATTTTACGTTCCTGGATAGCTAAATACATTAAAAGAGATGAATCCTTTGTTAAAAGAAACAGGAACAAAAATCCATATGACTGTCATCGCGAAAAGAGTGAGAATCTTGGAAGACCTGAAGTCCTTTCTCAGGAGTCAAAATTCATCATAGCTGAGGCAGTGGGTAGACCAAGAAAGTCTTTAAGTAAATTGGCGCTTGAACTAGACACAAAAAGGGGAAAGAAGAGAAGTTATAGTGCTGTATATCGTGAGTTGAAAAAATCTGGGATCAAGCCATTTCATGTTATCAGCAAGCCCAACATCACTCAGTGACAGAGAGAAGACCGTGCATGGTTTTGTGGTTCATTTCTTAAAGATTCGGATGAAGATGACTTTCTCCATGTTGCCGCATCAGATGAATTCTTCATTTACACAGTCAGGAAGCCATCACATAAAAATGACATCATTTGGGCTGCAAAGTTGGATGATATCAGCGATGACATGCGCTATCGCCATGTTGTGAAATTTCCTGAATGTTTGGGAATTTTCTCTGTTTACAGCCAAACGGTTAGTGTGGATCATCAAAGAAAAAGGACAGTCATGGAATGGCGAATACTTTAGAGAAACTGTGTTTACTGGTGGAGTATTTCCTTTCCTCAAAGATCCTGAAAATGTGTTATCTGTTAAAGAAGTCACATTTTTGCCATAATAAGGCCTCATGTTTCAAGACTCTTCAGACACAGGAGCTGCTTCAAAACATTGGTATCGATTTCTTCTCGTGAAGTGAATTTCCAGGTAGCTCTCCTGACCTTAATGTGTGTGAAAACATTGGTAGTATCTTAAAAGATCGTGTTGAAGTGCTCACAGTGAACTATGATGTTATACCAAGCCTCAACGACCTGCGAAGAGAGGTGACCGAAGTGCTCAGGGAAATAGAGTTTGAGTCTCAGGTTTTTTGCGAAATCATACCCCTCAAGAATGCAGGCTGTGGTACAGGCAGATGGAGGCCACACAAAAAATATTAAATACTCAGAGGGAAACTTAAATAAATACCTGTTCTGAATTACTTTTGTCTTTATCCATATCAATTTAGTTTATGCTGTAGAGGAGGCCTCTAATATCGAAACATACTATATATATATATATATATATATATATATATATATATATATATATATATATATATATATATATATATATATATATATATATATATATATATATATATATATATATATATATTAACAGCCCGGGTTCGAGCGTCATTTTTTTATTAATGTATCTGTTTTAAGAACAGAATTAAACATCTCACTTTTCTTGAGATGTCTCTGGTAGCCATGGCTCTTTCCTTGGGCTAGCAGATCCCTTCTCCTTCGTCATAAGATTCTCACTAAACCTATCTTCACACAAAGGCCTACTGAAATGAGACATTGATATAGAAAACTAGACTTTATTGACAATATTAACGAAAGTGATTCAGCAAAAGCTACGGTCATAAATTGAAGTGATTCACACATAACTAGAGGAGATGCTGTTTCACAAGCAAGTAGGAAAATGATTCCATGCCAAGCAATTCTAGTGATTAACACCCTGGTCATCAAACAAAGAAACAAGGTTGTAAAGACTACAGTAAAAGTCATATCATATGTAAGAGTAAAAACACCACCTCCAAAAAATTCGTCCCTCCCAGGACAATGTTCGAATTCCTTTAGGAAGAAATATATCATTATATTAAAACTTGCAATGAATGTACATACATACATGTTCAAACAGAAAAATGTCTAATGGAACATAAAATGGAAGAATTCATTGTGTAGACATAGCTTATTTTCACTGCTTTTCATCCGGGGGTTTTCCTTCTAAAGTCTGGAAAAGATATCAAAGGCAGTGTAGGTTTTTACTTACTTCTCTGGCCGTAAATAACGTATCTTCATAGTGGCGATCTGATCATACTACCACTAACCAAATAGACCTGGTTCTCTTACTACAATGCACTTGCAAGGGTCCATCCCCCCCTCATAATATAGAGTGCGCGATCGCACGCACAACCGCACATACCCCACCAGAACTGGGCACTTCTGATGCATCCATTCGATGTCCTATCATGCTGTTTCCATGTGTTTGGACCATGATCAAATAGTTCTCTGCATCCGACTAAGCAAATTCCAATGTCAGCATAAATCCACCTGCCGTGAGATCCACTAACAGGTCATCATATGTGTGTGTGTGTGTGTATATATATATATATATATATATATATATATATATATATATATATATATATATATATATATATATATATATATATATATATATATATATATATATGTGTGTGTGTGTGTGTATATAGGGTGTTTTGAAATTAAAGCCCCCCTCTACAGAATAAACTAAAATTAATATGGACAAAAACAAAAGTAATTCAGAACATTATTTAATATTTGTGTGGCCTCCATCTGCCTGTACCACAGCCTGCATTCTTGAGGGGTATGATTTCAGCAAATTGCAAAAAACCTGAGACTCAAACTCCACTTCCCTGAGCACTTCGGTCACCTCTCTTCGCAGGTTGCCGAGGCTTGGTATACCATCAATGTTCACTGTGCGTGTTTCAACACGATCCTTTAAGATACTACCAATGTTTTCACACACATTAGGGTCAGGGGAGCTACCTGGAAATTCAATTCACGAGAAGAAATCGATACCAATGTTTCGAAGCAGCTCCTGTGTCTGAAGTGCCTTGAAACATGGTGCCTTATCATGCAAAAATGTGACTTCTTTAACAGATAACACATTTTCAGGGTCTTTGAGGAAAGGAAATACTCCACCAGTAAGCACAGTTTCTCTGAAGCATTCACCATTCCATGACTGTCCTTTTTCTTTGATGATCCACATTAACTGTTTGGCTGTGAAACAGAGAAAAATTCCTAAACATTCAGAAAATTTCATAACTTGGCGATAGCACACATCATCACTGATATCATCCAACTTTGCAGCCCAAATGATGTCTTTTTATGATTTGGCTTCCTGACTGTGTAAAGGAAGAATTCATCTGATGCAAGAAATGAACCACAAAACCATGCACTGTCTTCTATCTGTTGCTGAGTGATGTTGGGCTTGCTGATAACATGAAATGGCTTGATACCAGATTTTTTCAACTCACAATATACAGCACTATAACTTCTCTTTTTCCCCTTTTTGTTTCTAGTTCATGTGCCAATTTTCTTGGTCTACCCACTGCCTCAGCTATGATGTCTTTTGACTCCTGAGAAAGGACTTCAGTCGTATGGATTTTTTTCTAGTTTCTTTTAACAAAGGATTCATCTTTTTTAATGTATTTAGCTATCCAGGAACATGAAATGAAGGATGAGCCAGCATCCCTGGCCTCTCTGAAGGTTATAGCCCGGATTCGGTCAATCCATCTGTGCTGTGTCGTGGGATCGCGACCCGACAGTACCAATCCATTTATCACTTATAAATTCCCCTTCAGTGATAATTCTCCATCGGAGATATTCCCGAGGTAGCATGAATTTGATATTAAGTGACATTTGTAGCTTCATGATTGTATATAAATCATGGTGTGATAAAAATTCATAATAAGAGCTGCATGTTCTAAATGTACCAATGAACTACTATGGTGGAGGAGGTTTAATGCCGAGGCTAAGTACAATTTCCCAGCTCGCGACAGGTAAAATACGTACAGAAAACTCGGGATTAACTTATACCTCTCTTGATAGCTCAGTGGTAACGTCGAGTGGAGTTGCTGGGTCTGTGCTGTGTCGTGGGATCGCGACCCGACAGTACCAATCCATTTTTCACTTATAAATTTCCCTTCTGTGATAACTCTCCATCTGAGATATTCCCGAGGTAGCATGAATTTGATATTAAGCAACATTTGTAGCTTCATGATTGTATATAAATCACGGTGTGATAAAATTCATTAATATATATATATATATATATATATATATATATATATATATATATATATATATATATATATATATATATATATAATGACCTATCACATTGTAAAAAAATCGGTTAATTGCAATAGTTAATACATAATAAAATAAAATCAATAACATATAGAGGAATTAGCAATAAATCATGTCTCTAAGATAATTTTTCTTCTTTCTTGGCCCTTTTTATCTCTGTTATAAGCTTCTCAATATTTGAAATCACTACACGTTTGACTAAAATTACGAACACCACAATCACAAGCAATATTATGATCAAATTGAATAGAGATAGAATTGTTGAAAAATTTTTTTGTAATAGAAAAACTCATCTACCAATGGTAACTCATTCAGTTGTTTTAACTCTAATTGAGACAATTTAAATTCCTCTATATCATTAGAATAGTTCATGTATGGGATATTCTTATGATAAATAATATCTGTAAAAACATGAGGTTCATAATATAATTTATTTGGGATAACTAACTTGCAAGACTTGTCAAAAGCATTAACATTACTGAAATTAATTTCAGTACTTAGATTATGGCAGTTAAATATTGCTGTTACAGTATTTAGTGAAAATACAAAAATTGACTGTTCTACTAAGATGGAAGCAAAATTGTGTTTGGATAATTGTGTACACAACTTGGTTTCTTGATTTTTGTTTTCAATTATTTCTTGAACACAAGGATAGGCATTAGTAGTTTCGTAAAGGTTGTCAAGGTTGCAGATGTATTCCTTATCCTTTAAAATTAAGCAATCCTACAATTGAACATCAGTAATAAATGAAATCATTAACCCATGTTCTTCTATAGCAAAATGGATGTTGTTGACATTTGAAATGATTACATTTTCCTTTATCAACATGGGGAAAGGATGTATGGACATCAGTACATCTGCATCTTTTTGATTAAATGGTAACACTAAAATAATTTTATTTTTAACCACCTTAGTGGTTATTAAGTTGTAATATACCATAACATCCTTTACCATAGGGTTATAATGCCCCTCTACCAAAAAATCATTAATTAACCCTTCTAACTCCTTGGGAGTAATTAATGTTGGGCTTAATATTCCGTTATAGGCTAACAAAATGGCATTTAACATGTCTCTATGTTCTTGCAAGAGAGTTTTAACATTATTAATGAAAGTACTCAGAAATTGTTGATTTTCTAACATATTCAGTTCTTTAGTGATGTTTTTGTTTACTGTATTAATGAATATCTTTATTTTTTCTAACTCTTGGTTATTTAAGTTTTGAGAAGTGATAATTTTGTTGAGCACAATGCCTCTTGTTGCTGCCCATTTTTCTAATTTATCTATACGGGCCCTTTCTTTTTCTAGATTAGAATCAGTTGCTACTCCAAACAGTTGACTAAGTGCTGTTCCTATAAAAGGTAAAAAGGATCTTTTGGATCTCGTATTTAAAACACTTCCTATGTCCTTATCTAATTTTTCCAACAATGGTAAGGCACTGTTATTATCACTTCTTTGTATTATTAGTTTGAGTTCCTTTTGAACATCTTTCAACGTCATTTCATTGATAAGCACTGAGGTTACATCTATACTTACAATACCCCGAACTTTTATTAATTTCACAGATCCCTTTTTCTCTAGTAGTGCACCCTTTCGGATGACCACCTCGGATAACACACAAAGTAGGGTTATGATAACCAAGAGGAGCCGCATGTTTGTATCTGTAAGAATAAGCCTTATCAGATATTCTATATACATGAGGTATTTTAATTTCTACAAATACATTTTACATATGATATTTCAGTTCAACACTTTACATAAACTTATCTTTTTCTTAAGTTATATTTTTGTTTTATGTGTTCTTCTTTATCTTCTTTTAATAATTTTATGATTTGTTTATTGGACCAAGCGTCTGTTTTTATTACCTTTACATGATTGCTATGAACAATTCTTTCTTTTAGATCACTCTAACTCCTGATCTTTAGCTTATTTAATTTTAACACTTCTAAGGACCATGAAACTTTGGAGACACTTTTACATTAGGACCTTCTGGAATATGATTCTGAACATATACCTACTACAATGTCTGGTTTAGCTGTATTTTTGTCATAGTACCTTGCTTAAACATTTTGAGATTCTTTAAATCTAGTCCTAATCTGTTTGATCGTTTCATACATACGTCTAGTTTTCCACGCAATATAATCATTATAATTATAAGTATGTCGGGGTGGTGTGGCATCATCTAGTAAGGTATTAGGGAGTCTTTTTTTGGTAACCATATAATAAGTAGTGTGGTGATTCTCCTATTGTTTCATTTACAGTATTGTTTATAGTAAACTGTACGTCTTCCAAAGCTAAATCCAAGTCTTCTGTATTAGGTTTAACCAAAGTATTCAGGATATCCTTTATTTTACGATTTGTTCTTTCTACTGCTCCATTTGAACTTGGTTTATAGGCTGTTATTTGACATTTATTTATCTCATAAAATTCACATAATTTCTTAAAAGTTCACTAGTAAATTCAGCTGCGTTATCAGAAAGAAGAACTTATGGACATGAATGTCTCGTGATCATTCTAGATTTAAGAGCTTCTGCTACTGTAATTGCATCTCTATTTCTTACTGGTACAATCTCTACATATCTTGTTAGATAGTCTAAAAAGACTAATATTTGTTTATTCCTTTCTAACAGTGGTAGGAAATGGACCTAAAACATCCATTGACACGACTTGGAACGGATTCAATTCCGTTGGATATTTTTCAAGTGGAGTCTTTGGATTTACGTTACTTTTATTTCTGTTACAAACTAAACAATTTTGTACAAAGTTCTTGGCATCTTCACTACAGTGTGGCCAAAAATAATTTCTGGTTATGATTCTGCTTGTCTTTTTAATTCTTGGATGTCCTGCTAGTTTATATGAGTGGGTTCTAAAACTTCTCTGATTAGTGTTTTTGGGATGTATAGACGAGAATAACCATTCTTCGCTGTTGGTCTTTTATACAATAATCCATTGATTAAAACAAAATCAGGTTTTGAAGATTCATCTGTCATTAACTGTCCTGTTATCTGTCTGATTTATATATCCTTTCCTTGTTGTATTTGTACTCTTTCTGAATCTAAGCCTACTACTTGACAGCTAAAACAAAAAGTATTAGTGGTAATGCATTTCTCTGTTTCTTCTTGGGATCTAGATAATGCATCTGCTAATGTATTAAATTTCCCTGGGATATATCTGAATTCTGGAGCAAATTCTAACACACTAATGAACCATCTATTGAACTTCATGTTATTTGTAAAAGTTTTCTTCTTAAAAAAATCACAAATGGGTTTGTGATCAGTAAGTATATTGACTTTATGTCCTAGGATCATGTGTCTAAATTTCTTTAATCCCCAGTATAATGCTAAACATTCTCTTTCTATTGAGCTATAATTTCTCTCTGCTGCATTTAAGACTCTACTGGCATAATATACTGCTCTCATTCTGGTTTTGTCCTTTTGCAATAATACAGCCCCTAGCCCTGTATTTGAGGTATCACAGGCTAAGTAGAAGTCTTTGGAGAAATCTGGGTAGACTAATACAGGATTCCTTGTCAATTTACTCTTTAGCGTTTGGAAGGCTGTCTCTTGCTCTTTATTCCATTCATATTTGACATCCTTCTTTGTTAATTTGTTAATGGTTTGGCTATTGTAGCAAAATCATTAATGAAAGGTCTATAGTAACCTACCATTCCTAGGAATCGTCTCAATGCTTTCAAATGTGTGGGAGCTGGATATTCAACTATTGCCTTTATCTCGCCTGCTTGCTTTTGCTGTCCATCTTCACTAATTACATGACCTAAGTATTCCAAGGATTTCATTACGAAATGACATTTCTTTTATTTGATTTTTAGTCCTGCTCTTCTTAAACTTTGTAGGATTATTTCTAAAGTTTTGAGGCAACTTTCTAAATCTTTACTAAAAATGATAACATCACCTAAGTAAACTGCAACATTTTCTATATCCCTAGTATTTGTAGCATTAATCTAACAAACGTTAAAGGAGCCGAAGTGAGTCCAAATGGCATGACTTCAAATTGTAAGTGTTCTTTATGTGTGCTGAAGGCTGTGTATAGTTTCGACTCTTCATCTAAAGGTACTTGCCAGTATCCACTCAGTAAATCTAAAGATGAAAATATTTTTGCACCTCCTAATTGAGCAAACATATCTTGAATTACTGGCATTGGCATTCTATCTGGGATGGTGTTGGAATTTAACTTTCTATAATCTACCACAAGTCTCCAATTTCCATCTTTCTTTGGAACAAGTAATAATGGAGAATTATATGGAGATTTAGAAGGAATGACTACCCCATCTTTCTTCATCTCTTCTATCAAATTTACTCACCTCTTTGCTTAATTCAGACCTCTGACCAGTTACAGAGAAAAATGCTTTTTCTTCCAGTGTTAGTAACGGATTGTTAATAGATATTCCTTTGCAAAAGACAATGCCTGCATATAGTGTTAGTTTGATATCTGGGTAGTTTTGGACATAAACTTCACAAGTATTACCCTTCATGTGGACTAAGGAATTATCCATCCTGACAAATTCTGGCAACTCTTCATTTAATAATAGAACGTCTTTAACTTCTATCTCTTCTTTTCTCCTTAAATGTATTTTTGTTAAACACTTTGGATGCAAAATTATTTGTCTATTTAATATGAATTGTACTTTGTTATCATCAGCAGTGCTTACGCAACATATTTCTTCATCTTTTATCTCTGCAAAGTAACAATGTTCTGCATCTACACTATTTTCTTCAGTTACTGCTGTTACATCATTTATATCTACTTTATTTATTTTGTTTAACAGCAATACTTCATTTAGTAAAATCCTTTCACTATCACACTTATTACTACATTGCTATAACTATTTGCATTTATCTCTGTATATTTATTATTATAGGCACCTTGCTTTTCGTCATATTCAGAACCTTGGTGATCACCATTATTTATTTCTAGGTCATTTCTTTCTTTGGAGGATATAATTTCTGGATGTGCACATCTTCTTGGGTTTCTAGTCTGTAATTGTGGGAATTCCTCTTTTCTATTCCTTTCCATTTTATTTTGATTGTTCTCTTGATGGTAATTTATTTTATGTATGTCTTTCTCGCTTGTTGAAGCCGTCTCAGACAAATTGATCAGATTTGGGTGAAACTTTTCTTCTTCAAGCGTAAAGCATACGCTCCTATTATTATCTGGTTTCTGGTTTATTCTTCCTTCTCTGCAGTCTAGGATTGATTCCACATCTCTTCATTAAATTAAATGAGAACAGCACTTGTGCGAGAAAAAATCTGTCGTCTAGAACTATAAAACTTTCAACAGTTTTATGTGACGAAAGGTCTATTTCTAAGTTCAAATTTCCTAAACATTTAATCTGTTTACCCGCTACTCCTTTTATTATCTTGCTTTGACCCTGAATTAGCGTTTCTTAAACGCCTAAGTAATTTGTTAATGTATGTTTATCAATTATGCTTACAGTACTACCTGAATCCATAAGTACAGTACATAATTTGTTATTTAGTGGAACTTTAATGATAAGTAAATCCTTTCTGATTGTTTCTTCTTTGTCCATGGAAAATACAACTTCTTTACTCTGCAAATAGGATAATGCGGATGAACATTCACTTCTCCTTTTTGCTAATTCTTCTACTTTTAGAATATCTTCTTGAAGGGACTTTCTTGTGGTATTATGTGCAGGGATAATTTGCCATTGACTTGAAGACTTATTTGATGTTGAGCGATTACTGCTTAATTCAACTATTTCTTTCTTGTGTTCTAAACCAGCAATTCTTGGTTAAATGTCCTACTTTCTTACAAACCGTGCAGGTTCTAGGTTTTCTACACTCGTTTGTAAAATGATTTGTATACCCGCAGTTTTCACAGGCTGTTTTTGGTCTCGCTCCTTGAGCGGAATAGTTCACTTGGGTTGAATTATTTGTTTGAGTTTTGACCATATTTATAAGGTTTGGGAGGCCCACTCTTTGTTTGATTATATCTTCCTTTCTGATCTGGATTCCATTTTCTTTTAGTATTTTGGGTATATTTTCCTTGGAAGGTATTTGGTCTATTCCCTACTTGTCTGGAATTATCATAGAACTTATTATTCATTTTAAAAGTAGGATTATTATTTCTGCCTTTCCTTTCATTTTGTGCTTCTGTTGTTCCCACAAATTCCTTAGAGAGATTTATCTCTTTCTTTTATATTTCTTCTCTCATTGTTTTCAATGTTTGAAGGCTTGTTTTCTTGGGATCAAGTTTTATTTTTCTGAAAGCCTTCTTTTCCTCTTCTCCAAGGGCATTATATATTGCTCCAAATGACAAGTAATTTAAAACATGTCTTAGCTCAACTAAGTTACTGGCATTATCTCCAAACTGAGTCTTATCTCCTATGGTAATGCCTGTTTTCTTAAAGTCTTCTGTTATTTTCTCTATTGCATTCTCCATGCTTGCATACTAATTAGCAATTGTTTTATATTGCGGGTTAAGGAATCTAGTTATGTTATATAAACTGTCAGTCTTATTTACTGGTTCCCAGAGTGATAAACAAATCCTTTAAATTCTGAATAGTTATTAAGTCTGCTAAAACTTGTGGTGTTCTGAGCTGACGAGCAACAAGGCTTCATTTATTTTAGCTCTTTCATCTGTTTATTCCCCCTGAAGTCATGTGACATCTGCGTCTGCGAGCCAATAGTTTACTGTATAGGATTCGAGTCTACTTTTGTCAGGATTTGAATCATCCACCTTCCCACGCAAGCGTGTGGCTGTTGTTATTACCGCTGCTTGATTCATAGTGCGATAATGTAAGGCGCGAGTATTATTAGTAGTGTTACTATTATTATTACTGTTAGTAGTATTAGAATGATTAACACCATTTTGGTTCTGGTTAGTTGTGTTATTATTGTTAGTATTTCCTTGCACTACAGCTGAGTGGGAATTTAGTCTTGAAATTTGGCTATGTCTCAGTGTCGATGGTCTTAAATCGTATTGTGAATGTCTAACCGTGCTCAGTAATTCATCGAAGACCCTTTGCATATTAAAGAAAATTATTCAATCTGAGTACATTAATTATATTTATATAAAAAAATGTTATACTGTACCAAAATAAAAGAATTGTCAAATTATCACAGTAAAAAAATAAAATTCTCAACTGAGTTCAAGGGCACAAGTAAATTAAATCCTTCAAAATATCATTCAATACATAAAAAAATTGTTATGTGAAACTGGGCATCATATCATCAAAAACAAAAACAAAATTTCATCACAATGAGTACACAAATTTGTATATAACTTCTCAAATATTCATCACCAACCGAGTAAAAAAAAATAACTAATTCCCTATCTAAATTATTTACTAAATAATTATTTATCATAGAGAGGTTAATAACGGTAATTATGCAAAAAAAATTTTATTCACTAGATAGAGTTTTCTTAATTTTCAATGTCATAAAAAGATGTAAAAAATAAAATCTTCACTTATTCACACGTTTAAAGACAGAACAGTAAATTTCATTTCTCAATAACTTACAGGTTGTTGCTATTACAAAGCCATCAAGCTGTTGTTTTTTTGCTGTGGTTTTCACCTTCGGAGTCTTGTTGAAAATTCTCTGCGTTGTTTTTCGGTCACACTTGTAATGATAGTTTAACAAACACTCTGCTTGTTATGGTTGTTGGGGTCTGGCTCAATTTGCTGACGTCAACTGTTCTAAGTGTTTTTGCTTCATCGGGATGCACCAATACTGTTTTTGTGTTCACTTTCGTTCGACGTTCTATTGCAGGATTTTATTTCTTCATATAAGTTTTGCTCGCTGTCGTAAAACTCTAAGTTCGTTTTGTAGATTTTCGTTTCACTGTAACTTAAGTAATTGCACTGATAATTTAGTTAATGTTCGTTTGTTTCATCTTGCCTCCAGTCTCCCAGGAGGTGTGGGTTCGAATCCCACCACTGCCTCCATAAATGTAATGTGTCCAATTGAAAGTATGTTTATTCTCACCTGCAAACTTCGCCAAGTGTAGATTCCACCTTTACTGCTTTCTTGTACCTGCTATCGTTGAAGGAAAATTATTCTCGATGTACTAATATCTCTCAGAAAGGCATGATAGAGAAGGGATCTGTAATTTCCTTACTTTATTGATGAAAGTTAATTATATCTCACTACAGTTTTTATGGTTACGGTTATGCAAACGAAATCACTCTAATAAAACAGTTCAACTCAGTCTATTTGGGGAGCACAAAAGCAAGGGGAGACATAACTCTCCCTGGTGGATGATAACTCGAATCTGCTGCTCTCCTCTGCTCCTCTGTCTCTGGAACCCCTGGATTTCTTGTTATCAGAAATCTCCACCTCCCTCTAGCTTCTTATTGGAAGGCTTTATCTGCAAGGCCTCCCTCAAACAGTTGATTGGGAAGGACTTTAGTGGGTGTGGTTCAAATCTCTCCTTAGAGGACTTGATTGGAAACGATCATAAGAGGGGGTGTGGAAGACGTGTGGAACAGAAATAAATTTCTGACTCACATCAGGATCGAACCCAGGTCTTTCATTTTAAAGGCAAGGGCGCTGCCCACTAGGCCATACAAGTCAAAAGAAGTTGGAACCTGAGAGCAACTGCACCCAAGGAATTACCTGGACAAGCTAACTGCTTGCATACCAACGAGCTTTCCCCAACTTCCCGACTCAGGAATGACCTGGGTTGGATCCTGATGTGAGTCAGAAATTTATTTCTGTTCCACACGTGATTGTGTGTTGATTATTGCTATCTTATTCACTCAGAAGGGATAATTCAAATGAAATGCTGTCAATTGGGTCATTGCTGAGTCGGGAAGTTTGGGAAAACTCGCTGGTATGCAAGCAGTTAGCTTGCCTAGGTAATTCCTTGGGTGCAGTTGCTCTCAGGTTCCAACTTCTTTTGACTTGTACGGCCTAGTGGGCAGCGCCTTTGCCTTTCAAATTGAAAGACAGATTGATGTGAGTCAGAAATTTATTTCTGTTCCACACGGATCGTGTTCCTAACATACATACACACACACACACACACACACACACACATATATATATATATGTGTATATATATATATATATATATATATATATATATATATATATATATATATATATATATATATGTATATATATATATATATATATATATATATATATATATATATATATATATATATATATATATATATATATATATATATATATATATATATATATATATATATATATATATATATATATATATATATATATATATATATATATATATATATATATATATATATATATATATATATATATATATATATATATATATATATATATATGAAATTTTTTATCACACCGTGATTTATATACAATCATGAAATTGAAATTCAGTATCTCCGATGGAGAATTATCACCGAAGGGAATTTATATAAGTGATAAATGAACAGGTACCACTGGGACCTGTTCAAATCACTTATATAAATTCCCTGTAATCCACCGAGAGATACTCGAGGTAGCGTGAATTTGATATTAAACGACATTGATGATTATATATATATATATATGTATATACATGTATATATATATATATATATATATATATATATATATATATATATATATATATATATATATATATATAATATATATAATATATATATATATATATATATATATATATATATATATATATATATATATATATATATATATATATATATATATATATATATATATATATATATATATATATATATATATATATATATATATATATATATATATATATATATATATATATATATATATATATATATATTATATATAT
>NC_089764.1:746313-818813 GCF_040412425.1 Macrobrachium rosenbergii | reverse complement strand
AAAGACGAATATGAATAAGCAACGTTATATATTTTTTCTATAGCTACTTCCTTCTATTAAAAACTAAATGTATTTCCATGAGCATGTTTATGTGTTTTCAAAAGCAGAGTAGTGTCATTTGTGCTTAGTCACCTTTAAGGCAATGAAGCTTGGTTCAATGAGTCGAGAACTCTCTCCAGTATGAAGGGTCCAGGGTTCGTTCCGATAATTCTCATAGTACCTCTTTCGAACAGACAGTGAATTATGCACCTGAAAATTTCTTGACTGTTTGGGGCCGCCACCGGGGTGGAAAATGGCAGTGGGCTTACTTCATTATCTCAAAGATCTTGGACAAACCAAATGGCTGATCCCTCCTAGCTCCACCCCTCTGCCATGTGAATGAGTCTGGTTTCATACTTATAAAGACAAACACATACATATATATATATATATATATATATATATATATATATATATATATATATATATACATACATATATATATATATACATACATACATACATACATACATACATACATACATATATGTATGTTTATGTATGCAGGTATGTGTAAGAATGTGCGTGCTTAATTCGTCATTAATGAGCTCTAAATTTCCAGTATTTTCCCATGTTTTCCATCAACTCTCTCATCCCATGCTTTGCACGGCTTAATCCTTTTACGTAAACAACCTAAGTTTTAGATTACTAGTCTTGAATGTGGGTTCATCTGGTTTTTTCTCCTTTTTTCGTGGAAGGGGCGGGGACGGACTAGAGGGTTGTGGGAGGTTGTAATGCATTTAAAACACACTTTAGAAAACTGTAAGTCTTGTCAAGGATCCTTCATCACTTTATCAACGTGTTAACACAAAGATGTAGCTTTTCCGAAAAGGATACTGTTCCATGAGGTCTTTCCCCCATGTGACTTATCAGGAAAGGGGAGAGAGGAAAAGTCTCAAATAATTAATGTTAAAAATGTCAAAGATCAGAGAACACACCGATATGAACATTTTACAGGGGTAAGCATTTGCATTCACTTAGAGAGTTTATGATATAGGGTAAGGACAGGTAATGCGTTATGATGTAGTTGGAGAGCTTCATTTGAATTGGGATGTTTCCTTATTTCTCTTAGTGATCTAAATAAGAGCTTTCCACTGTAACTAAATTGGAGTATTAGATCTGTAACGAAATTAACAGGGCTAAGCGTGTCCAAAATCTTGGGGATTTTAATGACATGAGTGGCTATCAAAACAAAGTCTAAATGAAATCATAAATCTTCACAAGAGTCGACAAGGTTAAATTATGTTGGAGGAAGGGTAACCAGAGAAAGGAACAAGATAATGCAGTATCAGGTTTAAGGTATGAAATGATAAGACTGTAGAAGTAACTTTTATTAAGTAAAGATTTGTAGAACAATTAGGAAAAATCTAAAACCATAAACCTTTGATATGCTAATTTATTTTACACCTGAGCTTGATGTGTAATCACAGTCTAGCGATGTTTAATAATCAAAGGACTGCAAGCAATAAACTGTGAAGTGAAAGTGAGATAAGCGTGAAAACCTAATTTTAACTCTAACATTTGACACCATTGAACTTGTGTATATATTAATGAAACAATCATAAAAAAATTCGTCCTCCGCCTTCAAGATATATGGTGCATCAACTTTAAAATAAAATCTTTTTTCAACATCGCTCACAAGAGACAGGGAGAAAAAATTCCAACAAATTCATAAATGCTATGATTTCAACAATACCAGCAGGCGGAAGATTTTCTGCCACCCTGATTTTATTTTTAAAGGGTTACTCCATTTCCGGATACACTATTTTTAGGTAAAGTAATTTTCTTTACAACACTATATTGTGGTTATGAACTGCAGTGGTTCTGAAACATGGGGATGAGTTACTCCATGGTAAACAAGGCTTTTCATAGGATAAGACATTTGGCCCTAAAATCCATTCACTATTCTTGTTCTTTAAATTTACAGAAAACTTACATTCTTTTAATTTCAATACCTTTGTAGTTATATCTTATTTTTTTAATCTGTTGATACGATTGCTACACACACACACACACACACACACACACACACACATATATATATATATATATATATATATATATATATATATATATATATATATATATATATATATATATATATATATATATATATATATATATATATATATATATACATATATATATATATATATATATATATATATATATATATATATATATATATATGTATAAATAAATAAACATATATATATATATATATATATATATATATATAAATAAATATATATAAAATATAAATAAATAAATAAATATATATATATATATATATATATAGTATATATCCTGATATATATATATATATATATATAAATAAAAAATATATTACTCTCGAGGTAGAGTAATATATATATATATATATAATCATATATATAATAATATATATATATATATATATATATATATATATATATATATATATATATATATATATATATAAGGTGTTTCACGCAAATTAGAGCCAACTCCCCCCTCTACAGCATAAACTAAAATTGATATGGACAAAAAAAAGTAATTCAGAACAAGTAATTATTTAAGTTTCTCTCTGAGTATTTATTATTTTGTGTGGCCTCCATCTGCCTGTACCACAGCCTGCATTCTTGAGGGGTATGATTTCAGCAAATCGCAAAAAAGCTGAGACTCAAACTCCATTTCCCTGAGCACTTCTCTCACCTCTCTTTGCAGGTCGTTGAGGCTTGTTATACCATCATAGTTCACTGTGCGTGCTTCAACATGATCCTTTTAAGATACTGCCAATGTTTTCACACACATTAAGGACAGGAGAGCTACCTGGAAATTCACTTGACGAGAAGAAATCGATACCACTGTTTCGAAGCAGCTCCTGTGAGCCTTGGAACATGGTGCCTTATCATGCAAAAATGTGACTTCTTCAACAGATAACACATTTTCAGAATCTTTGAGGAAAGGAAATACTCCACCAGTAAGCACAGTTTCTCTGAAGTATTCGCCATTCCATGGCTGTCCTTTTTCTTTGATGATCCACATTAACTGTTTGGCTGTGAAACAGAGAAAAATTCCCAAACATTCAGGAAATTTCACAACTTGGCGATAGCACACGTCATCGCTGATATCATCCAACTTTACAGCCCAAATGATGTAATTTTTATGATTTGGCTTCCTAACTGTGTAAATGAAGAATTCATCTGATGCGGCAACATAGAGAAAGTGATTGTGTCCGTTCTATTTTGCACATAGATATAGGAGGAGGGAGGGAGGAGAATTACATCGCTAATTTGGAGAGCGTGATTTTGACAGAAGTGAGTAAGTTCCTTATAAAGTTGTTTTGTGGGTGAGAATTAAGGTCCCCAGTTATACAAATATGATCAGCAGTAGAATCGTGAATAATGCTAACTCACCTGGGATCATGCAGTATTGATCAAAATTATTGTTCTTTTCCCAGGGCATATAAACATTAACTATTAGGATCTTAGAGTCCCCTACTGTCACTTGAAGCCCTAGCAATCTATTACTCATGTAGGTCAACACATTCACCATATTGTCTAACTATTTGTGCCACTGGAAATAAAGGTCCTCTTTCTTATATATAAATGATTAAGTCAATGAGTAAGCATACATACTTGTGGAATTAACCTGGAATGTTCAATTAAAATCTTATGAAAGAAAAATGGAGCGTTAATGTTGTGAGACAAATATAAAATCCCTTGATTTAAGAAGACATTCCTAAAATGATTCACAACAGCCATACTGAAAATTTAAGTAACACCAAATTTAGGCATGTTAAGCGAGTGTGATGCGAATATATCTGTCTATCTATCTATCTATCTATCTATCTATCTATCTATCTATCTATCTATCTATATATCTATATATATATATATATATATATATATATATATATATATATATATATATATATATATATATATATATATATATATATATATTAAAATGTGTGGGTCTGCATGTGTGTGTGTGTGCGCACATTTATAAAAAGCGTCCATGTTTATTTTCTTTATGATTTACTAACAAGGTTTCATGCAATATGAAAAACTATGGGAGGAAAAAAAAATTTATAGACTATCGTGGGAGAAATAGAAGGTTATCTAGCGAATGTCCACTCAATCTTTATGAGGTTGGTAAGAATTTTATTGAGTATAAAGAACATTACTATAGATTTACGGATACCTGACGTAGGTCTGTCTCTTTAATTCCATGAAAAAAATGCATCTAATATTCATTTGGAGTAGCGTCGAAGGGGAGAACTGTCAAATAAAACGGTAAAAAATATATAACCTTTGATAGAAAAATCATAATTCTCTGCTATGTCCCGTTATTTAGTAGTAAATTCTGAACCTTTGATTCAAAAATGTATCAGACTTTAACAAATAAAGAAAAAAAATATAAAAAGCTATAAATAAAAGTGCGACATCTTGAATAGATTTATTCCTTTATTGTGGCTGTAAAAGAATTATTGGGAATGTTATCACCTTACATATTAGGTCAAAACTACAAATAATTTCTCGTGGCATTTTCATAAAAGTCTTCCACAGTCTTCTATTAAATCAATACTTTTCTCTTTTTCAATACATCTAGATGTCAACTGGATCCCAAAACAGTTTCCTTTTACTTTATATATACTGTATATTCCACCGAGGTAGCCACGATACTGTTTCCTAAGTTCTTATTCACGTGAATACCTGTAGAAAAAGGCCATTTCTCACGCGCGGCACTATCTTTATATATGTGTGATATTCCGAAAGTGCAAGTCTATGAATAGATAAATGATACAGGTTTTAAAAAGTGTCGTACCATACGGAAAAATGTAACACAATGCCTAGAGCGTCATATCGGAATAAAACAGAATATTTTATATCCTACTGCCACACACAAACGTTGCCTTAAGCGGATACGCGCTTCGTTCAAAATATGAGGGATCTGAACATAAATGGTGAGACTTAATATTGAAAACGATTGTTAAAAGGAAAGATATAGCACCAGCTCCCGTCCTTTTCGCTCTCATGTGCTGCTACTCTTGGCTCAAGCTTCACTTATGTCTCATTCTTTCTATCTCTTCTCCTTCTCTCGCTTCACTTTGCCCTCTCATTGTACGCATAATAATGCTTACAATAAAGGTTTTATACACCAAACATATAGACACTCACACACACATATATATGCATGTTTATATATACATACACACACACACACACACACACACACACACACACACACATATATATATATATATATATATATATATATATATATATATATATATATATATATATATATATATATATATATATATATATACATATATATACACACACACATATATACACATATATATATATATATATATATATATATATATATATATATATATATATATTTATATATATATATATATATATTTCTGCTGGTTTGTATATAAAATACTACAATGGATATATAATTGCGGAGTATATAAAAGACTACAATGTGCAATTATGAGATTGTTTCTTGCCCATAAATTCGGAGATCCGAATACACTAGACCAACGACTCGAACATATTTTCTTTTCTCCCAGAGATTATTGGTATTGGTAAGAATGCAAATAATAATAATAATAATAATAATAATAATAATAATAATAATAATAATAATAATAATAATAATAATAATAATAATAATAATATAGGTAGTAGATGAACTTTTAAACATGGTATTGAAAATTGTAGCTGCATCAGCTGCATTTAACTTGTATAAAGATTTTTCTGTATTTCTGGTAATTGATTTTTCTGGGTTATTGCATTCTGCCAGTAACTCGACGATGTTTATCATTCTTGAAAAGCAAAGCATTTGCAAACTTAGGTAGCTTTATTTCGGACGAATACAAATATCAGTTACAGAGTAACGACGACGGTAACGGCACTCGGAAGTTCATCCTCCAGGAAATTGTCCTTCAGGAGAAAGTCTTCTTCTGAAGAAGGACAACTACTGAAGTTTGCAATTGTTTTCCTCCCAAAAAATTACAAACATCGGCGAGTTACTGGCAGAAAGCATCAACCCTGAAAAATCAGTTACCAGAAAGAAAGAGAAAACCATGCAAATCTATTAATAATAATAATAATAATAATAATAATAATAATAATAATAATAATAATAATAATAATAAATAATAATAATAATAATAATCTATGGAAATTGTAAAAGTTCGAAAGACGTTCTGGCTGATGCCAAAGGACACAACTTCACACTGAAGTAATTATTGAAATTAATGTGGTTGAAAACTGTCATTTTACTTAGGTAACATAATGCATTAGTGTTAGATCTTTATTTGTTTCTTCAGGACACTAATTTCAATGTTGATAAGAACGGAAGGGCAAGAATCTACATGTGTAAAGGCCATTTCTGAGCCTATACTTGATTTAAGTCTCTGTTTTATGAACAGAGGTTTGATCTCGCTTATCTCGAGACATTGTGTGATAGCAATAACGTGAGCCGGCATCATAAGTTATATCTTTCCCTAACTAAAATCTAAGGACTACTGGAATGAGATACTAAGTACAAAACTAAAGCCCTTTATTGACAAAAATCAACGAAAAACAACTTCTTAAAAATTACGAAGAATGAAATCCAATGTTTCACATAACTATCAGAAAATCTTCTAAGGAAATAAGGTTCCAAAATCATAAACACTCAAATACCTAAGGGAATACAGAAAATAACTCATCTGTCAAATCATAAACGGGTCAATCAGTAAAAACAGGTCATCTCAAATGTCATACCACTCTCATCCTTGTAGGAGGGAGAGAGGAAAAAGGAATAGGAATGGAGTGGAACAGAAATACCTGTGAAAGAAGAAACGTCACATTAAAAATCATAAAATGTAAAAAATTGCAGAAACACACATTTCACTGTCACAGGAGATACCGTGTGTTCACAGTTCTGAAAAACAAAGTCTAAAAACATATATGAATTCTTACTCACTCCACAAGTCCTCTGGGACAGTCTCCATGTGAAAAATCACTCACATCTTCAGACACACATGAATCGGATCTCACAAGTCCGATTCGAACAACGGTTCCTCCCATTATATTCATTATGTAACGCACGAACGAACGTACTTTTGTATGACATCATTCGAGGTCAAAGTTCGGCAAGACACGCCTCTGTACTTCGAGGCGTCACGAAGTACACGTACACACCATACATTATTAAGAAGCATCCTTCAAAACCGGATTTTGTAACTGGTTCAGCTTCTAGAACGTTCTTTGCTGAAAACGCATTTGCCAGCCCGTGTCTTGTCACCAAGGAGCCTTTTGCGACTTCCTGTGGTATGCGAACTGCTTCAGCAGTTTCCTATCTGCTGCGTGTAGTGAAAATGGACCCTGCGAATAGCTGACCCAACTTTTCAAAGGTCACCTTCGCGAGCCTTTGCAGATTGCTCGGTCCACGCACCTGAGCCTGGACCCCACCTCAAATGTCTAGGTGCAAAACTCATATATATCTTATAACACAGATATTATAGTACAACCAGTTCATTCAAGAAACGTATTAATCTAGACGATTTGACTCCTGGTACTGCCTCACGCTGAAAGGCCTGCGACTGCACACGCCAACGGTAATCCAACCAAGATGAAAGGCTTGCGACTGCACCAGTCCAAGCTGAATGTATTCTTGCGTCGCCCAGCGATCCGACGAAAATGAATGGCTCACAACTGCACAAGCCCATGTTGAAAGTGGCGCTCGCAAATCCTTTTTGCGCCAACCCAACGTCTCCTCGAAAGTACGGCAACATGAAGACATCTTGCCCGACATCTCTCCAAAGTTCTGGATCATCCCACCACAGTGCAGAAGTGACGTTGACAGCTTTCTCAATGTTGAGTATGGTGAAATCTATTCCAACCTCTCCATTTCGAGCTTTATTTTCCGTGAGTCGGTCATATCGACAGTCATATCAAAAAGTAACTCGTCTATTCCCTATACCATATTATTACTGAACCAAATAAGACTACTAGTACAAAGGTCATATGTTCTCAATTGAAACAATTCCAAGTTGGTACCCGGAATTTCCACAGTCAACTCACTATCAAAATGACTAACTCTAAAGAACTATTCATAAAGATTCTATCTAAATAAAAAATAAGTACTCAAAATCCTATCCATACACTGAACAACGAAAGGCAATCCTAAACATCTGAAAGGTATCATATCTCGTAAAAGACATCAAGGTTCTACTCCGGTTAGTATTTCGTTACCTGACTAATTCTCAACAAAATAGCAATTGACTTAATGGCAATCGCTCTATGATCAACAACTACAATTACTCAATGGCACAGCTCCCTAATTTTAAAAAGAACTGAAAAAACAAATACTCAATTCGATATCCCTATCAAAACCTTCCTAAACCTCTCCGAAATCCTAACTGACATATCAACCTGAAAAAGATCAGACCCGTTCGAGTCCGATATACTAAATACCTCCCAAAACAAAATCCTAAACAACAAACCCTTATTCTGTAACTCTGTATTCAAAGATATTGCGTCAGACGACAAAACACATCATAACATAATAACATAATAACAGGTCAAATCTCGTATGAAATTAGCCCATGTCACAATTCCCAAAATCATATGAAAGAAAACCATTAACTCAAAGTAACCCATTTCTATCGCCAAGTGCGAACGTTAAATCAACCGCAGTTGCGATCCATAAAAAAAAAAAAAAACTCAAATTCATATATCTACAAAACTCTAAGGCATTCTGCACACAATTTACACTAAGTACTGCAGCTTAGAGAAATCACAATGAACCTGAACTATTAAAAATTCTAAAACTCTATTCTAACGTCCTCCTGAATTACAACAAACTACAAGTCATGCCCATTTACAACCCATTAACACCCGAAAGGAAAAAAAAATGACCAAACTACCCATTACCATAACAACAATACAACCCAGGAATGCATCTGATAATAATTTATCTTCATCTTGCTTCTCTTCGAGCAATTTTATGTCCCAAAACATTTTCACCAGTAACATAACACATGCGTTTATCCTCAACATCACGAATAACAATCTCTTCCGAGACTACCGACACACTATTATACCCCTTTCAGATTAAACACTTCTTTTTGGAAGAGTTACATAACGGACCTTGCAGTCTACCATCAGAGACGTGGTAACTCGCAACTCTTTCCTCTCCCCTCTCCCTATCACTCTCCCTACAGACCCCCACCCCTCTCGGACTCCGCACAGGATTCGGTATGTAGTCCCTCATCCTCAACCGGAAAATATCTGCTCAATGCATCTGCAACTACATTATGCTTACATTCAATGTATTTGAGGCTTGCATCAAAATCTCTCAATGTCAAAAACTGCTGGATCAACACATCCCTTTGTCCAAACGGAAATTGTCACTCAAGCAAAAGGCAAGCGCTCTGCCCACATACTCACACACATAACCACACGCACATACGTGTGTGACTACAAAAACCAAGAATGCATTCAAACTTGTGCAAAACTGTTTTGCGTAACTCATAAATATCACGTAGAATTCTACCCAAATATTAAAGTTCCCAGAAATAACCCAACAACCAAATATCACCCTTACATAATACACGCCGATGCGTACCGCAGATTGCTATAAAAAAAAAAAAATACAACACACCATAATACGCTCAGCGCTTATACTAATCACTTGCAGAGCAAGTGCGACGCTCCGCCCAAACTCGTGACGCAATCACTATGTCACCGTGGTGATGACGTAAACACTCGTTGCATTAAAATTAGTCAAAACTCAACGACAAAAAACACAGTTGTCCCTATCACCAGTTACAACACAACGAAAGGACAATTTCAATTAACACAACAAAAAAAATAAAAAGATAACATCACAACACTCGTTAGCAGTGCGCGAATTTCAATCAAGAAGAGAGATTTGTACAAAAAACACTCGCGCGTCTTCACGTGTTTTAACACACGCATAGCGGTCTAATACCGCAATTATTGCAAAAAATCACTGTTTTACCCCTACCCAAAACACTCTCCACAAAACACTTTTAGCGAGAGAGATGCTACGGCTCGCCCCAGCAACTGCTGACTCCACAAAATCATATCCTGAGATGCCAATACTAATTTATGTCTCTTCGGAAACGTATACATGCCTAATTATTTAACACTTTCTAACTGCCCTAACTACCTTATACGCTATCTTTACACTACCTTTTATGCTGCCACCAAAACTTTATCCCACCGCTGCCACCAAAAACTGTAAAGGCCATTTCTGAGCCTATACTTGATTTAAGTCTCTGTTTTATGAACAGAGGTTTGATCTCGCTTATCTCGAGACATTGTGTGATAGCAATAACGTGAGCCGGCATCATAAGTTATATCTTTCCCTAACTAAAATCTAAGGACTACTGGAATGAGATACTAAGTACAAAACTAAAGCCCTTTATTGACAAAAATCAACGAAAAACAACTTCTTAAAAATTACGAAGAATGAAATCCAATGTTTCACATAACTATCAGAAAATCTTCTAAGGAAATAAGGTTCCAAAATCATAAACACTCAAATACCTAAGGGAATACAGAAAATAATTCATCTGTCAAATCATAAACGGGTCAATCAGTAAAAACAGGTCATCTCAATTTTCATACCACTCTCATGCTTGTAGGAGGGAGAGAGGAAACAGGAATAGGATTGGAGTGGAACAGAAATACCTGTGAAAGAAGAAACGTCACATTAAAAATCATAAAATGTAAAAAATTGCAGAAACACACATTTCACTGTCACAGGAGATACCGTATGTTCACAGTTCTGAAAAACAAAGTCTAAAAACGTATATGAATTCTTACTCACTCCACAAGTCCTCTGGGACAGTCTCCATGTGAAAAATCACTCACATCTTCAGACACACATGAATCGGATCTCACAAGTCCGATTCGAACAACGGTTCCTCCCATTATATTCATTATGTAACGCACGAACGAACGTACTTTTGTATGACATCATTCGAGGTCAAAGTTCGGCAAGACACGCCTCTGTACTTCGAGGCGTCACGAAGTACACGTACACACCATACATTATTAAGAAGCATCCTTCAAAAACCGGATTTTGTAACTGGTTCAGCTTCTAGAACGTTCTTTGCTGAAAACGCATTTGCCAGCCTGTGTCTTGTCACCAAGGAGCCTTTTGCGACTTCCTGTTAATGAACTGCTTCAGCAGTTTCCTATCTACTGCGTGTAGTGAAAATGGACCCTGCAAATAGCTGACCCAACTTTTCAAAGGTCACCTTCGCGAACCTTTACACATGTATAGATCTAGCCTGGAAGGTATGTGGCCAAGTCTCATGTCAAAGCTGTTTATGTTCTATATCTTTTCTGTAGTAATCTTTACATCACTGATATGTACGATTACATGAAAAGCTTGGCCATTAAGTTTTCATTGCTGGGTGCATCTGAAGAGTAAAACATAAAAGCCTTAAATTATACACAAATTTTCATAGTATAATAGTACGTACCTCTATGCAGATTTGCATTGATGGCAATTCAGTTAATAATTAGAAGTCTTCCCTTCTAAACAAAGAATAAGAAATCTTATTTGAAAATGATAGCTTTTTATTCATCAGGCTCAATATATTTGGTCCAGAGAGCATAAGAATCACCTTATCGATGAAAGAAAGAAAGAAATCATGAAATTTGCATAAACTGTTTTACTTAGTGGTGTAATCTGTATTACATCAAAATGATTGTAACACCTGTGTTAATTAGATACCGAAATATAGCAATTTAAATGTATAAAAATCGAGAGAGAATTTTAAAGGCGGAATTTGTTTATTTTCCCATTAATCTTGCGTTAGTTCGTTACTGAGAGAGAGAGAGAGAGAGAGAGAGAGAGAGATTTAAAGTGCGTCTTCAACGGTACTTTGTGAATCATTATTATTAAAAAAAAAATTACGATTTCAGTAGCAAGAGCAAGTTCCTCGTTGGGAGGGTGGGTTCCATTCTCATCTAGCATTCTGCTGGCCGCGAGTTCGAATCTCCGACCGGCCAATGAAGAATAAGAGGAAATTATTTCTGGTGATAAATTATTTCTCGCTATAATGGGTTCGGATTCCACAATGCTGTAGGTCCCGTTGCTAGGTAACCAATTGGTTCTTAGCCACGTAAAATAAATCAATTTCATACCAGCCCTAGGAGAGCTGTTAATCAGCTCAGTGGTCCTGGTTAAACTGAGGTATACTTAACTTTAAGTAGCAAGAGCAAGATATTATTATCTTTCCGAGTTATCTTTAGAGTAATTTTTTGGTGGTACCATACCGATTCTATAATTATTCTTTACTAACAAGAAAGAATACGGTGGCCTTTCTCCAACATATACTTAATCTGTAGCTTGACCAAAAATCTTCGGAATCCTCTTCCATACGTTGGTATAATTTGTTTTGATTTCGAACATTATTTTATGTTAAAACATTAGTTTTCACTGCATATTTCGGATGTTTATCTTTGCAAATGTGGCATAATTAGTTCCGAACACAATTTTATATTTGAACTTATATTTTCACTGCATTTTTGAATTTCTATTTAAACAAAATATATCAGCACGTGGCAATCCTTTCCAATTACCCCAACCACCACATCCACTGGAATGGCAAATTCGCTTAGTTCGACGACCATTAAAGTTTCATATCAATCCCGCGATGAAAAGCGACTGATTATGTTTGGGCCTGTATTTCTATGTGAAAACTGGCACAAAAAATAGGGTATACAATCAACACTAAATTTGGAGTCCGGAACATTGTCACTGCACTGTTACTTCTTTCAAATGAACACCATATTCGTTGAAAGCTTGAAAATCCAATGGCCCCTGTGAGCGTATTCCTTCCTCAGAGGACTAATAATGTAATAATAATAATAATAATAATAATAATAATAATAATAATAATAATAATAATAACAATAATAATAATAATAATAATAATAATAATAATAATAATAATAATAACAACCGTCAAATCAGAATCCTATACTCCAATCAGAATCCCACTCACAACAGCAAGATCCTGGGTTTAGCCTACAGTTATTAAAAATAGTTTTATTAAAATTAGTGTCACGCCTTTTATAATCCAGCTCGAATTAAAAGTTTTTGAACTTTCCTACAAGAGAAATAGTTGCTATCGATAATCCTTTCTTTTTCCAATTATCCCAAATTTGTACAGGAAAGGTCCTTCATTTGAAAAAGATACATTTTCCTAATAGGTGAATATGAAAGATTAAAATATCTTTGAACTCAGTTACCTTTGCAAAACAGTTTTAAAGTGTACATGACATTTATACACAAATAGGCGAGACAGGTATCCCGCTATATAAAGAATAACAGAGCACAAAAGATCAGTACGTTACGCATATAGTTCGGAATTTTATATATATATATATATAAATATAGGCATGTCATTAACTGGATACATACAGTTGGTTTTCAAGAGTAGCTGTCCGTATAAAAGAAAGATGCTGGAATCTGCTATCATCAATCAAACATACATATATGAACCTATATATACATTGGAAATCGGACGCCATTGACACCTTAATCCTATATATTTTGAATAAGATGATATAAGAAACGCGACCGCCAGATCCATCGCCAAATATAGCTAATATATAAAACCACTAGGGAATTTGGTCAATATCCTCCTTCTTAAGAAACGCCACCTCCTTAACATCGGAGGCCTAAGGCCACACCTTCATGTTTTTGTATATATACCATTGTAACTTTCCACCTGTCCATATTCACTACCAGTGAACAGGGCACAGAAACAAGTGCCTGAAATATATGGTTTCAACGTTTAAATAGTGTTTGTGGGCCTTCTTATTTTCATATACATATATATACTTGTTCATATATATATATATATATATGGATATATATCATATATTCCTTCGTTCCGTATTGGATATATATATATATATATATATATATATATATATATATAAATTTCTGACTATATACGTCAGTATGATGTATGTATCAGGTGAAGCAATGTTTACATATGGGCCATACAAGTATTGTATGGCCCAGTGGGTAAACTGTTTTGCAAAGAGAGAACTGTTAAAATCCCGACGTGAGTCAGAAATTTATTTCTATTCCATAATATGATTGTGTGTTGATGATTTATATATATATATATATATATATATATATATATATATATATATATATATATATATATATATATATATATATATATATGTAGGGTGTTTCAAATTAGAGCCAACCCCCTCTACAGCATAAACTAAAATTGATATGGACAAAAACAAAAGTAATTCAGAACAGGCATTTATTTAAGTTTCTCTCTGAGTATTTAATATTTTGTGTGGCCTCCATCTGCCTGTACCACAGCCTGCATTCTTGAGGGGTATGATTTCAGCAAATCGCAAAAAAGCTGAGACTCAAACTCCATTTCCCTGAGCACTTTGGTCACCTCTCTTCGCAGGTCATTGAGGCTTGGTATACCATCACAGTTCACTCTGCGCATTTCAACATGATCCTTTAAGATACTACCAATGTTTTCACAAACATTAAGGTCAGGGGAACTACCTGGAAATTCACTTGATGAAAAGCAACCGATACTACTGTTTCGAAGCAGCTCCTGTGTCTGAAGATCCTTGAAACATGGTGCCTTATCATGCAAAAATGTGACTTCTTCAACAGATAACACATTTTCAGGATCTTTGAGGAAAGGAAATACTCCACCAGTAAGCACAGTTTCTCTGAAGTAGTATTCGCCATTCTATGACTGTCCTTTTTCTTTGACGATCCACATTAACTGTTTGGCTGTGAAACAGAGAAAAATTCCCAAACATTCAGGAAATTTCACAACTTGGTGATAGCGCACATCATCACTGATATCATCCAACTTTGCAGCCCAAATGATGTCATTTTTATGATTTGGCTTCCTAACTGTATAAATGAAGAATTCATCTGATGCGGCAACATGGAGAAAGTCAGCTTCATCCCAATCATTAAGAAATGAACCACAAAAGCATGCATGGTCTTCTGTCTGTTGCTGAGTGATGTTGGGCTTACTGATAACATGAGATAGCTTGATACCAGATTTTTTCAACTCACAATATACAGCACTATAACTTCTTTTCTTTCCCCCTTTTTGTTTCTAGTTCAAGCACCAGTTTACATAAAGACTTTATTGGTCTACCCACCGCCTCAGCTATGATGTCTTTTGACTCCTGAGAAAGGACTTCAGGCCTTCAAGATTCTCGCTCTTTTTGCGATGACAGTCATATGGATTTTTGTTCCAGCTTCTTTTAACAAAGGATTCATCTCTTTTAATGTATTTAGCTATCCAGGAACATGAAATGAAGGATGTGCCAGCATCCCTGGCCTCTCTGAAGGTTATAGTCCGGATTCTGTCAATCCATCTCATTTACTCTTAGTTGTTAGCCATGGCTGTATCTAACTCCGTCACTCAGTCTGAAAATACAAGAAATGTAAGATGTAAAATAGCTTAATAGAAACTTAAAATAATGTACTTGGAGATAGGCTATAGCAGAAAACTTCATAACTTCCCATTTGTTCTGTGGAGAGGGGCTCTAATTTTGGAGCTCTAATTTCAAACACCCAATATATATATATATATATATATATATATATATATATATATATATATATATATATATATATATATATATATATATATATATATATATATATATATATATATATATATATATATATATATATATATATATATATATATATATATATATATATATATATATATATATATATATATATATATATATATATATATATATATATATATATATATATATATATATATATATATATATATATATATAGAAGTGGTGGATGACTAGACACGAATGTAAAAAAAAAAAGTTTTCCTTACAGGTTTCCTGTTTCGATGTCTTCATGACCGAAAGAAGCGAATGAAGAGCCATTCCTTTCAAAGTGCAAATGACAGAGGGTCGTCGAAAATTCATAGTGGTTCGTCGAGAAAGAAAAAGAAGAGGAGGCATAGCCGCACAGTTTACAATCGGAGCCAGACACATAGTATCAAAAAAAGACGTTGAGGAATTTCTAAAATGAGAATAAAGAAAGAAGGGAATAAAGCCATATGCAGAGCTGGTTAGCTAGCTATTATGTCAGACTCTCAAGGACTCTACAGGAGCTCAGTCACAAGATTTTCTGAAGTCTCATAGAAAAAGACGGAGAGATTTAATGATTAATGACGATTATATATAATGGTTCTGAGTATGATGTTATTTGTACTGATTTGACTTTTTTTGAAGCACTTGATTTCAAAATAGTTAAGGTTCCTGCTAAAAGAGTGTCCGAGTTAAAGATCTTCCTTTTCGAATAAAAAGGCCAATATCAATATATTTTTAAATTTAAAGAGCCTGATACAATCTTTTTGAAAGAGAGTAGTGAATAACTCAGTGTATTAGGGTTAAGCCTGACTGTAGCTCATGAGGTGTCAATAAAAACAGAAGTAAAGATATTCCATTTAGAAAGCTCTCCTTCATTTTTTTCTTAGGTGCGCATGCTGCTTTTTACCGAATGCAAAAGCCATCCGCTTCCTAGTCTGAAGTAGCAAAAGTAATCAAAATCCTCCTCAGTCTTAGAGCACCTTTGCAAAAGAATTGTGACTTCGATATTGTGACAAATCTA
Organism: Macrobrachium rosenbergii; assembly: GCF_040412425.1. NCBI lineage: Eukaryota > Metazoa > Arthropoda > Malacostraca > Decapoda > Palaemonidae > Macrobrachium > Macrobrachium rosenbergii. The sequence goes on along the minus strand of NC_089764.1, from coordinate 802,073 downwards.
TATATTACTGAGTACGGGGTCCGAGAGTTTTAAAATAATATATTTATCACCTAGGAGTCAGAATAGAATATCCCCTATCTAACCAACTTTGGACATATATTTTTGCTTCATGAAAATTAAATAGTCGGTTTTGAAATTTGCCTAACTTTTTGAAGTGCTGGAATCTCAACGCACTGACAAGTATAGAAATATAAATAACGTATTATGGTTACAAACAGATGTAGAAATTTTACTTTTCCGCCATAAATTGTCTTCAGTCGTTCTCAAAATATTGTTCTCTTCAAGAATGAGTCGTTCAGTTCTGTTTTAAATGTCTCTTCAGACAACTTATAAATGACAAAGATTCATGAAATGTGTACATACGCGTTTCTCATGATGACAGTAACGAGAGAATATACAGCAGCTCTGCCTTTAAATCTTGATTTTAATATTAACTTTCAGTCCTTTTGGCCATGAACTGTTTGCTCTTTTGGCGAAAAGTTCAATTTGAATATAAATGGAGGATTTATACAATGACAGTAAAACCTCGATTTTTCCATTCTTTGCGGATTCAGGCTCTACTTTAAATTGCAATGGGTTTTCGGGGAAATTCCTCCGGGATCTAAAATTCCCTGGAACAATTTTTGCAATGTTACCATGATTCAGATTAGAAAAACTCCTATTACATCTTCTCGGTACAATTGTCGGGTTTAACTTTACCTTGATATATCTTTTAATAAATGAAACCGTTATTTTAAAATTCAGCAACATAATTTCTAATTTCTTTTCACAGAACCGAAAGTTTCATTTTCATATGGAAATGTTTATAGCTGTTTTAAAAACGCCAGGAAAAAAAGAAAGTTTTATCTATCGATGCTGCATATTCAGTACTTCCTCGGACAAAGAAACATTATGAAATATTTCCCCACCACAAAAAGATTTCATGGAGATATGTTGCCATTTTTTTATGGGAAAGAGAATCCAACAGGAATGATATTTTATTTATCGAAAGTAACGAAAGTCTTTGATATATTACCAAAGTTATACTGTATGACAAGATACCACAAGTACCCGAACCTAATAAAATTCTCAGATTAAAATGAAACTACTTTTCAGGTGACAAAGGTTTCATGATGTTTGACACACGATCAAATGCTAGGGTGATCTAATATGAATCTGAACTAAATATGAAGATGACCTAGTCTTGATGTGTATCAGTGATTAATGACTATTAATACTTGAATTAATTTACTCCTTAATGAGTCGCAGAGAATTTACTTTACGATTTTGCTTAAAATCCTGAATGATTATAGCTCCCTCTCCTCACAAAAAAAATAATAATAATAATCGGAAAAATTTTGGTCATTTATATAGAAATGAAATGTTAATGTATAAACTTAGACATCTCCGAGTCTTTTCTTCATGTGTTAATAAAATATTTTTCTTAAATGATTTGGCATTTTATATTAAAAATCTGATCTACATAATTCATCATTTTATTATCTTGGATTCTATTCTTAAATGACAATATTCTCCATATTCAAATGAATTCGTATTTAGCTCGGTTTCGATCTGTTACTGAAAATGTTTACCTAAGAAAATCGACTAGAGCCTGTTTTGGTGTTATTTACGACAACTTATCGTATTTTCTTTTCAGCATTTTACCCTGTACCTGGTCAAAAAATTACCTTACTGCTATTCTTAACAGAGATGTGTAAATTTCGATTATCAGGAACCATAACTTTATACTTTCAAGCAGCTCTCTCTCTCTCTCTCTCTCTCTCTCTCTCTCTCTCTCTCTCTCTCTCTCTCTCTCTCTCACACACACACATCGCACTCACAAGCACAGCTCACTTGATTTTTGTTACAGGGAGATGCCCTGCTGCCATCCATTCTTTTTCGTCATTACAAAATCAATCGGGTGTCAACCCACCCGTTGTGTGGGAAAAGGTTTGTACTCGGACCCAGTTGTTTAAGCAAAATATCAAGTACTCTTTGAGTATCATCTGGTCCCTCTTTTACAGTTATCCTTTTAAAGCTATATAATCTGTAGAAGGATGCTGATTATTCACATTTTTGTGCCTTTCACTCTTGTACATTTAGAGAGAAGTATGCTTCATACGGATTTATTCACACATGAACAGTGAAAGTTGTACCAGTTGCTACGTGACTGTAGCAACACAAAGTTCATGAGCAGAAAATGAGATACAATAAATTAGTCGTGCCGATTGTCGTCTTTCACATCAGCTGCAGGAAGAATGGCTATGGTCACATCAAGTAAGCATACCATGACAAGCTAGAAAACGAATTCCGACTGGTTGGTAGCAAACGCTACTTAAGTTCTCGTCCTCTCGTAAGTATGTTCTGTAATGGTGGAAAAGCACTAATAATCATGGTATCCCATCTAAGGACTAATAATCATGGTATTTCATTTAATTCCTTTTCTCCCTTTGACACCGTAGACACTGAAAGTAACGAAGTAAAGTAGACCAAAATCTGATTTAGTGGTGCGAGTTTCCACAAGAAATTTGATAAACTTGCATCATTTTGATATAAGCCTGGAACTTACCGATCAACTTTAAGAACTATTTATAAACATTAGATTTCTGAATTTACATGAGAATAAAAGAATACACCAGGATGAAATTAGACTAAATGAATTTACTAAACAGTTTATGGAGTGGTAGGTAGGTTAACAAAAAATGATGTAGTGTAATTATTAACATTCAGTGTTAAAAAAGGGTTTCTTCCTTTGTTTTTAAATTAGCTATGTGGTGGTATTAGCTGATGTATATGCAAAGTAAGGTAAGATAGATAGATGGTGTTGTTGGTAGGTATGGAGTTCCAGAGAATATCCTTAGAAATCAACTTCACTTTTTATTGCTTCTGCTCTTTTTTAGATAAACTTTTAAGAATATCTCTACCATCTGAATATTGAGAGTTCATTCCAGTGTGTCATATTCACAGACTCTACTGTATATTCGGGTATACAAGAAAAATTTCTTTATATCTACTTTAAAATTTCTCGTTTGCAGAGAAGGCTCGTTACACTATATATTTGAGGAGACCCGTATCTTTTGATATTAAACTTCCAGACTTATGAATCACAGTTAGGGGTGTAAATAACATAGCTGTCACCGTCTCTTTCCTAGAGACAGGAGAAGCGTACCTTCTGGTGTAATATTTCACACTGGGAAAGATTCAGAGAGTAGATTCATAAGATATATTGAAAATCAGTCCTATATTATGTGTTTATGCACACCGTATGTGTGTGTTGACATACTGAGATGTACATCTATTTGAATATACTTGCACAATCCTAAACACGTGAGTTAAAAATACCTGTATTGACACTCTTTTATCAAATGGTTTTGTAGTGAGAAATTACATTTCTAAACATAAGAACCAGGTATTTTACTTTGCAACTTATCTTCACATGTCTGAAAACTTTTCGATGATTTGTAACGCTACTGTGGATAATGATTAATGGAAAAACTTAAATTTTCATGACGGATGTAAAATAACAATGGATGCACAAATATATACGAGCCTTATATGAAGCCCACACAGAGAACCAAGGAGACACACCTTAAGACACTCCGTTAATTAAAATTTGACAATTGATTCGTCTGGGTCTCGTACCCCTTACTCGTTAAGTTGGCCAAAAAACTTCTCTTTCCAGCCAAAACCCTTGCTTCCCGACGACCACGTGAATTGCCTGCAGCAGAAACTAACGGGAAGAGCGCTCGAAGGAGCGAAACACCTGAACTGCCCAGGATGGCAAACACCTGTAGGAAACAGAGGTCATATAAGCCTGGACTGAGGTTAACAAGGATAGAAACAGACAGGACATTGACCCAGTGACAAACTGCTGTATGATACTCAGTCAACCGAGCAACCGCCGACAGCCTACCATCCCAGTGCTAACCTAAGTGCCAAGTGCAGAAGTCCCACTCACCTGAGATTCCATTGACACTGCATCCACGGATCTTCACTTAAGGAATTAAGGTACTGTGTGGTGGGGGAGTGTTCGGTCATTTATCTTGTTCTTTTATCTCATACTGTTTCCCTTTCCCCTTGCATTGTATTTAGACCCTGAATCATTGTGGTAACCAGTTATCAGTGGACTCATCTTGGACTGTGCCTTACCTTTAATCAAGACTCCAGTAGAAGGATCTTCAGGCGTTGCAAGCCCTTTATCAATTTACTTATCCATTTTCCCTTCAAATGCTTGCTTTTGTAAATATAATTCTTTAATTTATCCTAAGTGTTTACATAACATTTCCTTATGAAGTAGAGCATTCAGCTCCTAAATTCTCGCCCTTTTCTTGTTTTTTACGATTTCCCTTTGCGCAAGTCAGAACTCCAAGGCCAATTAAATAAAGTTTCCGTTGCAGCCCTGTAAAATACCATAAACCCAGGGAAATACGTAAAAAAAAAAAAAAAAAAAAATATATATATATATATATATATATATATATATATATATATATATATATATATATATATATATATATATATATATATATATATATATATATATATATATATATATATATATATATATATATATATATATATATATATATATATATATATACATACATATATGCATATACATACATTAACAAACTTAAGTGTACAAACATTCAAACTCAAACTCAGAAATAAGCTGAAGGGGGATTATGTACTTGATAAATGATTCGTCACCCTAGAGGTTTGAACTCGTTACTGAAGTCAGAAGTTCTTACTATCATGAGTTCAAATCTCAAAGACAGAGAATCGCTAATCAATAATAATTCCCCTCTGGTCTTATTTCTGAGGTAGAGCAAATTGGCTAGTAAACGACATTTGTAACTTGGTGTTTGTGAATATAAAAGTGTCACGGTGATGTGATAAATATTCATAAAGCGCTACGTGTTTAAACGTACCAATTGACTGTCATGGCAAGGTTGGGTTGTTATCGGCTTAGTCAGTATCAACTCATACCTCTCTTGACAGCCCAGCGATAAAAACCCTTATCGTCGATGTCAGAGGTTCTTACAACCAGGAATTCGAATCTTATCACATACAGCTAACGAATAGTGTCATTTTCGGACAAGAGCAAACTGAATATTAATTGACAATATGTAGTTAATTGTTTATGCATTAAAAAATATGTCATGGCAATGTGATAAAAGTTATATACAATATATATATATATATATATATATATATATATATATATATATATATATATATATATATATATATATATATAATATATATATATATATATATATATATATATATATATATATATATATATATATATATATATATATATATATATATATATATATATCAGCCATCTCCTAAAGTGTGTCTCGGTGGAAAAATAAAGGAGTCACTATCACATCCACACTTCAACCACTGAATCATAAATGTGCCCCCTGCGCAGAAATGTTCCACAGCATCAGCTGCTTTATAACTCTGGAAATATTCAACCGACTAGGATGAAACTCTGGCTTCAGAGGTTTCACACTAATTCTCTAATGGTGCCAAACTTCATTGAAATGCATTCAGCCGTTCCGGAGATCCAGATATCGATTTTTGTCATTCAGGTTATGTGGTAGGGGGTGGGTGGGTGAGGGACCTAACATCTGTGGAACAATCATGGTAAAAGACACAGCCATGATACTTAGTTTTTCTGAAAGCTCATATTCTGGATGGGTGCCTTTCGGGATGTGTTTTTACATCTGTCTACTTGGGTCAAATCCTGTAACTCAATTTTCGACCTGTTCCCTTTGTCCGATGGACTTGAGATTTTGCATGGTTACTCAATCCTGGTGATAATACAACCTTGCACAATCAGTAGGTCAGCAGTGACCAGTCTACAGTGACCCTGCAGTGACCTCTCCCACTATCTCAGGATTTGTATGAATCTCTTTTGGATTTTTCACAACTTCTTTGACTCGATAGAACCTATCTTCTATATAAACCTCCCCTTCCTCTTCAATCACCTCCCCCTCCCCAGCACAAATCAAGTGTTAATTTAGCTGTGTCCTTCCCCTCCCCTTCACTCTTCTCTCCCCCTCCCTTTCCCTCTTCCATCCCATTTGCCACCTTCCCCCTTCCCTCTTCCATCATTCTCCCCTTCCCCCTTTCCAGCACCCAATAATGAAACACGATCAAATGTTCATTTAGCTGTGTCATCCCCCAAAACAATCTCTTCCTCACCCCTCCTTCCCTCTTTCCTCCACTTCCCTCCCTTCTTCCCTCCCCCCACCTCCCTCTTCCTCTTCCATTCCCTCCGTTCCCCTTCCCCTCCCCAGCACACATCAGGTGTTAATTTAGCTGTGTCCTCCCCACCCATCCCCTCTCTGACTTCCCCTTCCCTTCTATACCCTTCCAAAGCACATGGTAAAGTGTTAATTTAGCTTTGTCCTCCCTTCCCCTTCCCTCTTCTATCACACTCCCCTCCCCCTTCTGGAGCATACGATCAAGTGTTAATTTATCTGTGCCCTCCCCTCCCCTCCCCTTCCTCTTCCATCTCCCTCCCCTCTCCTCCTCTCCCCCTTCCCCTCCCACTTCCGAAACATGATCAAATGTAAATTTAGCTGCTGTCCTCCCCTCCCCTTCCCTCTTCCATCCCCTCCTCTCCCCCCTTCCATCCCTCTCGGATGGAAAAATAAAGCTTCCCTTTCCATCCCATCCCTTCCCTCTCCCATCTCCCCCTCCCCCCCCTTCCCCCCTTCCGAAACATGATCAAGTGTTAAGTTAGCTGTGTCCTCCCCCTCCCCTTCCCTCTTCCATCTCCTTCCTCTCCCCTCTCCCTTCCACATCCCCTTCCACTTTTCCCGTTTGTTTGTACGATTGTTTGCACACCAGCTGGCACTGCCCGTAGACTTTTGCTGACTATTATTAATAGGGTTAATTTAGCTGTGGGTATGGGTATGGGTATGGGTATGGGTAGGGGTATGGGTACAGATATGGGTATGGACAATGTGGGTAAAAGCATGGGCATGGTATGATATGGGCATGGGTATGGACATCATTATGGGTATGGTTTGGATAAATAGGTATGGGTTTTCGACCTATTTGGTATGGACTGTGAGTATGACATGTATATGGGTATGGGTATGTGTTAGGAACAATCGTTTGTCGATTGTTCCTATTGACCCTGGATTGTTGCTCTCCCATTTTGTTGTTTTTGTGTTTTTCTTTTCACTGGCGAGCTGTCGTCCTATCTGAATGGCGTCCCCTTCCCTCTTCGTCAGTCCCCCCATAACAGAACAAGTCAAGTGTTAACAGCAACCAGTCCCCCTTCGTTCCTCAACTCTCCCCATGTTCTGAAGGCCCTCGACCGATGGTCCAAGGTAGCAGCAGCAGGTATCCGTACCTGCTCCCTCCCCCTCCCAGGCAGCAGAGCAGCGGAGAGTTTGTTCAGGACGAGATGGTTGCCGTGTCGGCTCTGTCATGGTCGTCGTATTGGAGGAGGACGTCAGTACGTTTCTTGCCCTCCGAGATGGTTGCCTTCGGCTTCTGTCATGATCGTCGGTACTGGAGGAGGACGTCAGCACTGTGCTTGAGGACGAGATGGTTGTCGTGTCGGCTCTGTCTTAGTTGTCCTGCAGTGTTCCTGTCGAGCCCTCCCTGGTGGTTGCTTTGGTGTCTTCACAGGAGTTCGTCTGTTTGCCTTCATCCTTCTTGACAGCTGGGTCTATCGTTTTATCTCTGCGGAGATTGATGTGTTTATCAGTATTTCCCTGAGTGATTTTATAATGTTCCATTATCGTTTATTTATTAAGATTGTTTATGATGCTTGTGTTTTGTTTATGTATTATGTTGACTGTATTAATTAATTTTGCTGCTCTGGTATTTGTTTGTTTTTATGTATTTCCTTCTCCCCGGCTATTAAGTACGATTTTGCTGCTCAAATGTTAATTTATTTGAAGTTTAAATTGCTTGTATTTTGCTGTCCTTTTAAGTAATTAATTCATTTGTAGTAATATTCATTTTATTATTTTAAATTAAACTAAACCTGCTGAACCTGACTCACTGTAAATATGTAAATAACTAATTTGGAATAAACTAATATTAAGGTAACTTTTTTTTGTATTTGTTCTGCTCCTCCCTCCTTTGTTTGTCACCTCTCGTCAGTCATTACAGCCCAATTGCTTGTTTATTTTAAAGAACCTGTCGATCTCGAGAGGCGAGATCATAATAGTATGGATATAGGTATGGTATGGATATGGGATGGGTATAGGTATGGATATGGTATGGATATGGGTATGAGTATGGGTATGGGTATGGGCACGGGTATGGACCATTTCTCAGTATAGAAAGTGAGTGCTATTATATTACACATATTGAATAGGTTTTGGTTTGGACGAACCACCATTGATGATATGGAAAATTATGCAAGAACTCCTGATTCAAGTCCTGCCCAGCCCTGAAACGGCCAGGTTTTGTTGAACATTACTCTAGTCTCCACAACAGCAACAGCAACAATCAGAATGATTTCACCGTATTATTCTCGACGACAAAGAAGAAAAAAGAAGAAAAAAATGTTACCTACAAGGAAGCGTTGCATTTATATGATCACTCGCTTCTGAGTGGATACATTTGCTGTATGTCTTTAAATTGTATTGCTTGAGGAAATGAAAGTGTCCATCTCTGGAAGTATGGCTAGCATTGTGCGTATTATAATGGCACTCGCTTTCTATACTGATAGAGAAAAGACTCTACTTCTACTTTTCGCTTTCATCATAATTTATCTGGATGCTGAGTGAAGCCCTACGCCTTACCCCTTCCTTTGTATCCCCTGACCTCCATATCTGTCTCTTGTGGCTGGGCTTTACTACCCATTTTGTGATTTCATAAATTTTTTGGCTGTGATACACAGAGGGTTCATCAAACACTGTACAGTCTCACTGGCTCTTATTCAACCTGGCTATATCCTTTCCTTCCACTATTTCTATTCGTATGTTAGGGAAACACTGATTTATTGTCTTGTTATTGTTTATGATTTAGCTGGCATTATGCCACACTGGCTCTTGCCCAGAGGGCGTCCTGTAAGACTTGCTTTCTAGTTTGATCCGCTTTTGCAACAGCGTGCACACGGAAAAGTAGTTTCTTAGACTACATGATTCAGGTGACGCTGCACAAGCATGAGGTCGAAAGTCTGCTCCGCGATTGCCTGTCGACTTTACCGGCTAAATCCGGTCTGGCAACGAATCGTGAGCTACACAAGGGTCCCAGGCAACCTGAGCTGTAGATCCTGCTATGTTTAGTCCATTTCTTATGATGTCAATATGGAATTCTCCATAACAACAGAAAAATCTACATGTAAGACTTATTCTTTACAGGAGTATTCAATTTTTCTATATTATCAATGATGTCTAGATGAGTGAAGGATACATTTGTCTTCTTCTTTACATTTCTTTACACTGTGCACTGGTTCAGCCTATCTTTGAGAACGGTTAGCTATTATTTATTCAGTTACTGCACAGTTTCTAAGAAACATTACTTGGCACTCGCTTTTCAATTAATTTCCTTCGGATTCCCAGCGTCCTCAACGGCTCTGGTACAGATACCTTAAACTAATGGTTTTATTCTTTTGCGTAAACTAGTTTACAGTCTTGTTTTTTGAGGGTGCAACGATGTAATTTTCATTTCTTGCGGTGTTTCTTCGATGTTCTCTCCAACCACCTACTGGTGTCCTCATCTGCGTTAAATTCCTTCAGTAGCTTTCCTTCTCTCCTGAGCTTGATTTTATTGATGAGTCGGTCGTCCATAAACTCCGTTCTTTCGCCTCCCAGTCGTCGCCTGTCGGTTGCACACAGAAGTAAACTGAATGACTTTCTCTTTGTACATCAACTCAGATCCATTTTTCATCTCATCTCCCTTCTAAAATATTCTTTGCTGTTTTATAAAAATGTAACTCATCTTTTCACCTTGATAAAATTCTCACTTGGAATCATGGCTGAGATCATACTGCAATATCTTTTTGGAAAAAAACGGTAATGGTTCTCTTTGAGAAGTTCTTTACTGTGTATCGAATATAAATGTTTTGCCTTAAACACTATGTTCTTGTTTCATCGTTTGATATTCCTTAACAGGGTTGGTCAGTGCCAATTCATCCGACTGGCGACTCGACCATGACCTCTTCTACCCACCACTTATCCACTGGCGCTCTTCCGATTTCCGATCCCTGGATTTCCAGATGGTTAGGTAACACCATCACGCCGCTCCTTTTTATACGTTATTTGTGAGAATCGCTGATCTTCAGATTGTATGGTTGAGAAGTTGTTTCTCTTCCTCAAAAACAAACATTTCGGAAATCTCTCTCTGATTCCGTTTTCCCTGGTTTTTGTTGTTTTTAATTTGAGAGACAGGTCTGTTGCTTTGCTTGAGACTAAGTCAGTTTTCTTCGTCCTTCGCCTTTAGCGTTTCGTCGGGCCTGGGCTAGATAAAGATATTTGGGCGTCCACCCCACTGCTTTTGAATGAAGTACTGATTAATGATGAATAACTACATGCAAGCGAAATAACATCGATTGTTCACAATATACTGTAGTTATTTAAAATAATATCGTGAATATATCAACACCCTGTGTTGACATTTGCCGTAAATATCAATAACTACTTTCATTTTCAAAGATCCCCTGCCTCTCGATAGGATCAACAACTATATATTACGATATATTTGTTCATGTGAGTCGCTGTCAAAACATATCTGATTCCAGCATGCCTAGGTCATGTATCAGTTGGCAATATGATAAATATATTATTTTGCATGAGGTTGCTTATACATGTGATAAAAAAGACTAATATTGCAATAAATTGTCTAGTAAATGTAATCTAACTTTGCAACTGGACTCGTGAAATATTACGTCATTTGAATTCTGACATCCACAAATGACAAGCTTTGAAACAAATTGGTCCAGCTTGTTTTAGACAAATTATTATAGATATTATTTTTTGATAAGCAATCAAAAATCTAATTTTTTTTTACCAATCCCTCTTTCTTATTTCTCTTTTTCCACATATTGACGATACTGTCAGTTGAAATTGTTTATGATAGTGACAGCTATAAGCATCCTAATAGTATTGCATGAATTAACATGTGTAGGAAGTTATCAAGCTTTCTATCATCCGAAACTATCCTCAATGTAATTTCAGTGAACTAGGCTCCATACCTTATATGCCAGCGCACTACCCAACTTCCCTACCCACCAACGACTCAGTTGGTAGCATATCATTCGAATTTGTCCTTCCATGTTAGTGGAGCGGGTAACTACAAAAAAATAGGGGAAAAGTGCAAATGGTGATACAAGCATAAAACTTGGCTCAGCTTTTCTTCTTGTCCCTTGGTCTCATTACCAACCTCCGGCCACACAAAATTTTGCCATTTTCCAGGATGGCCGACAGGTTTTCAAAATGGCGTCCTGTGGATATTTGAATATTGGTATTTAATCGATTAATCACATTCATATCCCTAAGTCACTCCCAGTTTATATTAAAATATTAAAAACAAGACTTTATATATGTAGATACATCATTTCTCTGCATAGAAATATCCAAGATGGCTGTCACTATATAAAAATTGTCCGCCAAAATGCCAAAAATTGGTATTTAAGCTTATATATGAGGCTAAAGGTTGGGTAATGCATGGATTTGGGGTAAATTCAGCCTGATCGGTTCATTTTTTGTAGATCAGAAATCAATTAATCCCCAGTTAATTAATTTTCATCCTCATTTAGAAAAAAACGGATAATAAGCTTAATGTAAAAGTGTAATAGTGTAGTGTCAGTGTACTACCAGGGCACAATGGTTGTCACTATAGCTGTGAAACTCAGCGCGGGGTTCAGTGCAAGCTAATGGCAGAGATTTGTTATTAGTTTCCCAAATGCTGTTTAGCTAGTCCCACTTCAAAGTTAAACAGCTGCACCCTTTAGTCAGATCCAGAACCCTATCATAGCTGATGCTGATTTCATGGTGATGGAATGTATCAATTAATTGACTCTTCCTGGTTTTTGCAAAGGCCAGGAGACCAATATATATTGGAAATTGAGGTTCTCTTGACTTGGAATGTCTGGAGAATGTTGAAGATGATGGATTCTTTCGACAGTTGAAGTGCAGAAGTTGTGCTAAAGCTAGACCAGTAGATGATGCTCCATATCTAAGTTGGGATTTTATATCGCCACTGTTTTGTAACACTTACAAATTCCAACAAACTTGGTGGCACAGATTCTCTTCTAGTGTCTGCTGTTAAGTTTCCATCAAGTTCTATCTCATGTTCAAGCATCTGTTTCCTCAATATCTTAGCTGCTTTGGCCATGATTAGTGACAGTAAGAATGCCAAGATACAAATTCTCAATCATTATATGGACGGTATGCAACTTGTATAGGCGTATGAAATGAAAATATTTGAAATATACAGCAAATTTGCTGCCATTTTGGAAAAGTGTCAGCATTCTTGGAAACAGCCAAATACTGAGGTGGCTGGGGGTTGATTTTGATTGATGGGGATAATAAGAGTTCTCATGCCAAACATGTTGCTTGTGTCACCATTTACAATTTTTTCCCATTATCCCGCTCCACTATGTGGGTATATTGGAAACAATCAACACCCAGGCATGTGTGTGAAGGAACCCAGGGCTCTCTTAGATATATGTGTGAAATCACAAACATTAAGCTACAAATGTCGTTTAATATCTAGTCTACTCAACCTCTGGAATAACACCGAGTGGGAATTATAAACTGACAAGTGATTTGTGACCAGGAAGACTCGAACTCCCGACAGTGGAAACCGACGACAAAAGTTATGATATTTTATCATCCGACTTAGAATACACACACCAACTCTCATTCACATGCATGCACACACAAACACACATATACACAATATATATATGTATATATATATATATATATATATATATATATATATATATATATATATATATATATATATATATATATATATATATATATATATATATATATATATATATATATATATATATATATATATATATATATATATATATATATATATATATATATATATATATATATATATATATATATATATATATATATATATATATATATATATATATATATATATATATATATATATATATATATATATATATATATATATATGTGTGTGTGTGTGTGTGTGTGTGTGTGTGTATATATATATATATATATATATATATATATATATATATATATATATATATATATATATATATATATATATATATATATATATATATATATATATATATATATATATGTGTGTGTGTGTGTGTGTGTGTGTGTGTGTGTGTGTGTGTGTGTGTGTGTGTGTGTGTGTTTGTGTGTGTGTCTGTTGGTGTGCTTGCATGTTTTGTGTTTTAACCTTACAAATATACACCCATGCAAACCAGAAGGCCTAAATAAATTAATCGATAACTTATAGTATTCCTGTAATTACTCTTCACTTTTCATAGCCATTCATCTGTTTATAGCAGATAAGTCATCCAAAATAACTTACTTCTTTCGCTGAAAGAATATCTGAATTTTCTAATAAAGCTTCAAAGAAAAAATTATCACACGAATCCCTCTCTCCTCACCAGCCAACATTACTATTCCTTTTTCTCCTCCACTCTGCTCGTATGTTGTTACGTGAGTTGCTCACAACGAAAGGAACTCTCTTCTGCGTAAGACTCGAAAATAAATGTCAAAACAGGTCTCCTTGTGAAAAGAAGAGAGTGAAATTTGTTTACAGCTTTAGTGTAAGGGTGAAAAATATGACCTTGTATATAAGAGGAGCGGCTCTTGGAAAAGAAAACAAATTATCACTGCCATAGTCTAGAGCCTAATTTATGCAGATGGTACGTACCAAGAGAACATAAAAGATATTTGCTTTGTGCTTGAAGAATGGCTGTAATATGAACTGTGGAACTGTAACACTATATTAAGAAAAAAAAAAATCAGTGCCAGAAAAGTAAGGGAAAAAGGTGAATTGATAATAACTAACAAAGACATGAGATGTTAAAATGCACTTGTTTTGCCTTCTCTGTAGTTTACGTAAATACTGTACTAAAATAAGGATTTAAACTTTTGATTTTGAATATTTTTCCTTAGTTTGATGTGCCTCCTGCTATCTAAGAATATGACAGTGAATTTTTTTATTTTTTTGCTATTGAAGAAAATCTGGCGCTCTTGTTTGTTAACAATAAAATGACAATTTGCTAAAAAAAACTGTTTTAATATTTCTTGTGGGGCCGTGTAGCCTAAATGAGTCTTAATTTGTTTTACTTGGATGTCTACGTATGGCCAAGGGCTATGGGAAGCCAGTTATCGATCTAAACGTGTTATAATAAGGAATTTCATTACGTAAAATTAAGTTCTTGGCATAGTTTACCTCCTATTGTAATTCCTTTCGTAATAAATTCGAGTGTACAGTTCTTTTTGTAGTTCAAAAAGTCATTTTAGTAGATCGCCTAGGTGATTTTTTATGGTACTTGCAGAGGTAAACTGAAAATGCTAACTATACCATTCAATGTATTTTTCGAATATGAAAACTTTAGTAATGTATGATCATGAAATGCCACGATTGTTCCATCAGGTCCCTATAAATTCATACTGTTAAAGGAGAAGTCATAAACTTCATAGGTACCGAATACATATTCATCTACAATTCCCAAAAATCAATATTTTGTTGTAAATTGCATCATAATCATCCCCAATGTCCTTTTCTTGGCACTTCTCCCTAAAAGGTTCACGATTAGGAAGTTTTATGTTCTGAACAACTACACTTTATTACTCAAGGGAGAAGTATTTTCAATATTTAGCTACCTTTTTATTTTTGTATTTTTTTTTACAATTTCAACCACTTACTAAAAATCACTTCTTTTCTATGATGAATGATGACACATACAATGTTAAAAGCATTTGATGATAGCTTCCTAAAAAAAAAAAGATTATTTCTCCACCAACAAATTTCCGAAGGGCAAAACTTTCGAAAAGGCTTTCAAACGTGTGTGGGAGAGCCTGTCACAAATAAGTCAAGATCGACTTTCATTCTTTTCTTGGGTTTCCTCTTTTGGAATTCATTGTCCTTCTTTAGAGAAAGTCGGTGGAAATAAAAAAATTTCTTTTAACTTGCAAATTTATTTCTTTCGATGAATAACGCTATCAAATGTAGCAACATGTTTGGTGGATACCAAGTATGGTTTAGTGGTAATAACGTATTTATCTCTGTTTAGAGTGAGCATGGCACATTCATGTCAACGATGCGTTCCATATTTAGCCCTACGCGGAAAGAGCCTTTCCTAAATGTTTCCCTTATTTTCTTCAAACATTCTGAGCAACTAATCTTATTCATATGTATAACTCCCACTACTAAAAGAAGTAGCGGATGAGCTCTTCTGGCCCCTTAATCTTTCTCTGCATTTGGTCTTTGCTTATCAATAAGAGTTCATTTCAAGAGTCATCTAAGTGATTATAATTTAACTCTTTCTGTCAACTAATGACCATTTATCACACACACACACACACACACACACACACACACACACACACACACACACACACACACATACACATATTATATATATATATATATATATATATATATATATATATATATATATATATATATATATATATATATATATATATATATATAAAATGAGAATGCTCACGTTTATGGCGAAAGGCTAAAGAAAATACTAATAGTACGGCTTAAGCATTTGCCAAACTAGTTCCACGCATATTAAAATCAAAAGTCGCTGTGCTTTGGAACAAGAATAAAAATGATGCTTAAAACTGAATGAAAATAATCTGATACATTTCGAGTCGTCTGTTCTGTCGCATTTACTATTCCGTAATTATGGTTTACTTTGCCTTCGAGAGACGGAAAATTCACTAGACAAACAAAAGAAAGACATAAAAAAACCCAGTTCTGAACCAACGCATTTAAAAAAATTTGGATTATCTAACTTTAGAAAGAGCACGAACCGGGCATCGCGGACCCCAGTCGAGACATCTGGTGTAACCTAATATTACCATGACATTACCACGGAGAGCATTACGGAGCAAAAAGACAGGAGAGTCCAGATAACAGCAAATGGGCCGCTCCGAATATCAGCAAGACTCCATATGTAAACTAAATAGCCTTTGCTGTACGCTACTAGCTTTATAAATGCCAAAGCAATGTATCAACTAAATGATCATTATTAACCAAAGTTAATGAATCCTATTGATTTTGTGATAATTTAAATGGAATTGGCGGCTGAGTTGTAATTTCTTTCTGATGCTTTCTTTCTTTCTTTTGTCTAAAGGTAACTTTTGTTTTTAAAAGTCTGGAGTCCTGAACTTCAGTGTTTGCTTTTACCGTGCAAGTGTGGCGATTTCAACTAATTAAACCCAACACTTCTGTATTTCAGACCATATCAACTTCTGCTAAAGAAAAATAAAGCAAGCCAACAACTATTTAGATGTTATTCTAAGGTAATTCAGTAAAAATACAGAACCATAATTATTCAAGAATTATGATCCTAATTAGAATTTTTTTAGAGCGCTGCCTATATCAAACAGCCATGCATCTGATTAGACAAAAAAAAAAAAAACAAGGATTAAGCAAAGTAGACTTTTGAGCTGTGTAATTACATAGCTTCCCTCTCGTAGAGAGATAAAAATGCAAATAACGGAGGAAATCTGAAACAAAAGCCCCTCGCAGAAAAATGTTCTGTCTTTTTTTTTTAACCACTGCCTTATCTTCCATAATTATGCGAACTAGCAGAGGTCAAGATGAGGATGAAGTCTGTCTGTTCGTTAGCCATCTGGACCTTCGTGTTTTCAATATTGTTAAGCAAAATGCTGCGAATGGATTTTTGTAAACCTTTCCTAGAATGTGGGCCATGTGTAAAGTACTGTTCTACATAAATTCTAGTGAGTAGATACGCCTTCTTGATGTTTAACTTTACTTGTTTCTTTTTAACAAATATGCTTGTTGCGCCAAGAGAAAAACTATTAGAAATCTTACGTTAAGATCAATTTTCTTCAAGGAAAAAAAATACAGCCACTTCGATGTTGACACACATTTCGTAGTGTTCATTTGTTAAAATTATTATCTGTTAAGCTGAGTGTATATCTGCTTTTGTTTATATCGTTATATATATATATATATATATATATATATATATATATATATATATATATATATATATATATATATATATATATAATATATATATATATATATATATATATATATATATATATATATATATATATATATATACATATACATATATACATATATATATATATATATATATATATATATATATATATATATATATATATATATATATATATATATATATATATATATATATATATATATATATATATATATATGTATGTATATATATATATATGTGTGTGTGTGTGTGTGTGTGTGTGTGTGTGTGTGTGTGCATGTATTTATGTATATATATAAAGCAAAGATTAACAGGCAAAAAGTGTGTATCTTCATAGTTTTAGATTTTATATTGACCCTGTAAATCATAATTACCAAGCAATCTTCCTGCAGTCTTTGATTCTCCTTAATTGTTCACTGGAGATAATTATTGATCTCCATTTGGTCTTTACATTTGGGTATTAATTTGACTCCATGAGCAAGCAAGTAAGATTCGATACTTTAATCATATTCAACGAAAAATCTTTTATTTACTGTCAGTGGTGAGATTTAGTTATAAAGCAAAAGTAATCTTAAAATTTTATTTATTGCAAAAACTTTTGTTAACATCAGTTTGAGTTAGCTAAAGTTTCAGAAACTTGTGCAGCTTACCGAGAGAATGCTTCCTGTTTTACGAATTATGAAAGTATGGAAGTTTTACTATAAAAAAAAAAATGGAAAGCCTGTAAAAGGAAGAAAAATTATTAGACGCATAACAAAATTTGTTTTCCTCTGTTTGAATTATTCATTTGATTTTTTAGTCAAGAACTTTAAGGTATTTACTTTGCTAAACATGTTTATCCTCCATATGAATCTAAATGTTCAAAATCTCGCCAGATTTTTTCGCACGTTAAATTTAGGAAACTAGCAAATAATCATTAACCACGTAATGTTTTTCTTCTGAAAATGCCTAAAAGATTCTTAGAGTATGATTTCATGGTTATGAAAGTCCAATGAAAATATAATAACACACTTGAAAGTAACCTCATAGGAAGAAATTTACAACTTTTCTTTCTCCATCTAAGAGGTAAAATTTGGTGATGGAAAGGTTTTATAAACTTAATTAATAGATTTTCATAAAATTCAGACAACAGTAACTGCTGACGTTAAGCACAGATGTATATGTCCTTAATTGATTCGTGTCACTGAACATGAAATCGCCTTACAGCCCGTCCCCGTAATTTTTTTGCATCTATAACAAATTAGTTTTTGGCTTCTGTATTGAACGCCGCAAGTTCAAAACGCTTTCATTGGCTCATGAAGCAAATAATTAAAAGTACCTTCCAGTCATGGCACTAGGAAAGAAAGGCTTTACTCGGGGTCGTTGCGTGCTTGAATATATATAAAAAAATATCACTTCATGTGAAACATTAACTGTAATTCCAAAATTACACATATGTAATAACTCCATGTCTACTGATTTTAACTGATATTGCTTCCAAAGTTCAATTTGCGCTACGAGTCAAATCTTTGCATTTTTATTCTTTTTGTGACGGTTTTCTTTACTGAACTGCATAGGTATTTTACTGAGATCTTTAAATTTACGATCGTTTTACAACTTTGCCATTATTAAACTGCGTATTTATTTAATTTATTCCGCGTATTTTCTGTGCCATTATAATTGAGTTCTTTATTGCTTAAAAAGTTAAAATCCATGTTTTTTTATATCAAGGATAGTCTTACCATTATTGGCAATAATATCAGTGAGATAATCCGATTATAACAAATAATATCATTTTAACTCCATTTACTTAATCATTGTTAATCTTTAAGCAATTTAATGGTAAAATAATTCAATAATTCTGAACACTTTTATTTAAGATATATTATATATATATATATATATATATATATATATATATATATATATATATATATATATATATATATATATATATATATATATATATATATATATATATATATATATGCATATATACATACATATATATGTGTGTGCATATGTATATATTATATACAATATATATAACTATAATTCATCGCGCCTTTTGGATATGCTTGTCATATAAAGCCTATATCATAAGAAATATGAAAAAATTATGATGTCCGTAACATACATACATCCATACATACATCACATTGCCAAACCATAGCAGGAAAAAAGTCACATACATACATACATATATGTGTGTGTTCGTGTATCTATCAGAGCTAATAGACCACATTTCACTCTTAACTTTTTAGGCTAAGAATTCATCGCAGTTACCTTTTCTGGAAATACGCTTGATTCTACATACAAAGCCTTATATATCAATATAAGAAATATGAAAAAATTATGATGTCCGGTATATATATATATGGAAACGAACCAGGTTCGATAATCAGAACGATATCATATTGCCAAACCACGATATAGGAAAAATATATCTACTACATACCTCTTGTACATACATACATACCTGTAGTTTTTAGATATATCTATCAGATATGGAATAGACTATCCTTACCATTGTAGCCAATGGGCAATCATTTTTATATAAGATATATATATGTGGCTATATACATATTATATATATATCTGGTAAATATGACCAGTAGATTCTATATATATATATGGATATATATATATATATATATATATATATATATATATATATATATATATATATATATATATATATATATATATATATATATATATATGTATATATATATATATATATATATATATATATATATATATATATATATATATATATATATATATATATATATATATATATATATATATCCGGACCAGTAGAAATAATGAAAGGCAGCAGTACCCAGGGCTTTCGTGTATTTTTGATACACCTCATCAGGGTAAAATATAAGAATAAAAACATCTTCGAAATTTCAAAGGTAAACATAAAAACGGAAAAAAGGCAAAATATAGAAACGCCAAACAATCTAACCAAGAAGCAAATGGTCAACAGCCAAGAATTTCACTTAAAGGATAAATGCTAAAAATGCAAATGAAACTACTAAGCAGTCTATTACATAGTTACTAAGTTTTCAACAATACATTTCGTAAGCCAGTTATCTAGCTTATATTGCCCATTGCTAATATTAAAAAGGCTACTTGACTTATGTTTTAGTATGCTAGATTCTATAATGTTTCTTTTAATAATATCCCTACAAAATTGAATTTTCTTTGAATTTTTCCAATTAATCACATGATCAGAATTGTTCATATGTAGAAAGAGAGCACTCGATGTATTACCTACTCGTACACAATATCTATGTTGATGATTTTAATCTTGATGCCAACAGTTTACCACTTTGACCAATATGCTTTTTATTGCAATCTCGACATGGAATTTCATATATGCAACCTGTCTGTAAATGGGGAGAGTTCTTTATCAAAATTGTTCTCACAGACTGAGTTTTACTAAAAACAACATTAACATTAAAAACTTTAAACATTTTTGGCAAAGAGAGAAACCTGTAGTCAAAAGGTAAAACAAGCAAATTACAACGATCAAAACTTTGTACCTGGTCATATGCATAAAATGTTTTCTTATCCTTTCTTAAAGCAGAATCGACTAAAAATGTCGGGTACTTCAGTTTGAAAGCAATATCATAAATCTATATAATATCGTCTTCTAAAAATTCTGGACAACATATTCTTAATGCTCTTAAAAACATTGAAGAGAATACAGGGAGTTTAACTTTCAAATGGTGATTCGAGTAAAAGTGAATGTAAAAACATACATTTGTAGGTTTCCTAAAAACTGGAAATTTAAATCTGTTGCCGTGTCTATTCACACTTACATCTAAAAAGGGTAAAATAGAATCTTTCCTTCCTCAAATGTGAAATTTATAGAGGAACTAGAGCATTTAATTTAAATAAAAAATCGGTTTACATCCTCACGTAACGGCCATACACAAAATATGTCATCGACATACCTAAACCAAAAAACATTCGCCAGTAAAATATTTAATAAAAGTTTCTTTCGAAAACTCCATGTAAATGTTACTTGTGACCATATATATATATATATATATATATATATATATATATATATATATATATATATATATATGTATATATATATATATAAATATGTATATATAAAATAAATAAATATATATATATATATATATATATATATATATATATATATATATATATATATATGTATATATATATATATATATATATATATATATATATATATATATATATATATATATATATATATATATATATATATATATATATATATATATATATATATATATAGCATATATATATATATATATATATATATATATATATATATATATATATATATATATATATATATATATATATATATATATATATATATATATATAGAGATATATATAGAGATAGAGAGAGAGAGATAGATACTTTAAGGCAATTTCATTTCCTGTAACAGGAATTAATTATATTTATATCTGTGTTTAATGTCAGTGATTATCATTGTTATATTTTATGAAGATCTTTATATATAAAACCTATATATATTTATATATATATATATATATATATATATATATATGTATATATATATATATATATATATATATATATATATATATATATATATATATATATATACATATATATATATATATATATATATATATATATATATATATATATATATATATATATATATATATATATATATATATATATATATATATATATATATATATATATATATATATATATATATATATATATATATATATATATATATATATATATATATATATATATATATATATATATATATATATATATATATATATATATATATATATATATATATATATATATATATATATATATATATATATATATATATATATATAGAGATAGAGAGATATATAGATAGAGAGAGAGATATAGAGAGAGAGAGAGACGGACTTATAAATATATATTTCATTTCCTGTAACAGGAATTAATTAAGGCTATTTATATCTGTGTTTAATGTCAGTGATTATCATTGTTAGAATTTCATGAAGATCTTTATATTAAGTTCATAAAACCTTTCCATCAATAAATTTTATCTCTTCGATATAGAAATATAAAAATATATATATATATATATATATATATATATATATATATATATATATATATATATATATATATATATATATATATATATATATATATATATATATATATATATATATATATATATATATCTTTTCCTGTAATACTACAGTGTAATATAAAATAATATATATATATAAAACACTATTTAAACGTTGAAACCATATATTTCGGGCACTTGTTTCTGTGCCCCTGTTCATTGGTAGAATATGGACAGGTGGAAAGTTACAATGGTATATATACAAAAACATGAAATTGTGGCCTTATCCTCCGATGTTAAGGAATTGGCGATTCTTAAGAAGGAGGAGAATGACCAAATTCCCTAGTGGTTTTTGGCCTCATTAGCTCCCGTTTGGCGATGGATCTGGCGGTCGTGTTTCTTATGTCATCTTCTTCAAGATGGGTCCCAGGATTAAGGTGTCGATGGCGTCCGATTTCCAATGTCCTCCTGACAGGTTCATATTGTTGGTTTGATTGATGATAATTGATTGGCTGCATCTTTCTTTTGTACGGACAACTACTCTTGAATACAACTCCTGGAACACCAGTTAATGACATGCCCATATTTCTACCATGTGGGCCCATTCCCGAACTCTCAGAGCGTAATGTACTGATCTTTTTTTGGTGCTCTGTTATTCTTTGCTGGTGAGCGATCTACCTGTCTCGCCTACATAGATGTCCACACAGCCTCTTACTACACGGTATCTTGTAAACTCAGGCCCTGACTTCCACCTTTGTTATTTAAGTATATAGTTATCCCTTGAGCAACTCCCGATGGATTTGGGATAATGGAAAATGAAAGCCCATTATTAGAACTGAGTTGTCAAATGGCCTTTTGGATGTTTTCATCGTATGGAAGCTTTATTTTGTTGTTGAAATCTATTTGTCTGTTGTGTGGGACCTCTGTAGTATATTTTATTCGCTTTATTAATAGCCCTCTCGATAATGTGTGGTGGATAGAGCAGTTGCGTTAGGTGTTGGTCGGATCGTGTTAAATTCTTGATCCAGGTACTCATTTGAACATATCCTAAGTCCTCTGAGGAATAGGTTGCACCCTACCATGATTTTTACGGAGACGTCGTGGTAAGCCCTTAAGAAATGAATGTAGGAGACAGCGAAGGTGGGTTTTCTATATACTGTAAATGCATACCTGTTCTGTTTTCTTATGATCAGTACATCTAAAACACCAGTTTTCCGTCCTTTTCCCATTCTGTTTTAAATTTTATGGTCAGAACTAGCGAATTTAGCCTATTAAAAATTCATTAAAGTCCCCCAGCTATTGTTCCAGAAAGTAAAGATATCATCTACGTATCTCAGCCAGATCATATTATGGGGTTTGATAGACGACAAAGTTCTGTTTCGAAATATTCCATGTACAAGTTTGCTAGAAGGGTGATAGGGGACTTCCCATGCTACATTAAATTTTTGTTTGTAAAATTACCATTGAAAGAAAACACGTTGTTAGTTACACAGAGGTTGATAAGTTTTAAAGTTTTATCTATGCCAAGAGGAAAATGGTCTTCATATGGTTGTAACTTCCTCTCTAAGAAAGACAATATACGTCGGCAATCGGGACTTTAGTAAATAATGAATCGACGTCTAGACTGAGCAGTTTGATGTTGTTTGAGGGGGATGTTTTAAACTATTAAATTTTGTATGAAATCCTCTGCATGTTTGACGGGGGAGGATGAGAATTCCTAGAAAGGGGTTTCAGATAACAAGTCTGCGAGCCATTTTGATAATTTGTCAGTTGAAAGAGCCCTTCAAAGCTAGATATTATGGGGCGTAAAGGAATCCCATCTTTATGTGTTTTCCATGTAGGCCGTAAAAATAGGGGAGAGAGGGTTGATTACCTTGAATGTCTCTAGTAATTCTATGTCTTTTTATTGCCCCCTATGGTTCTAACTGATTTGTTAAACTGAGCAGCAATATTTGTAATGGGATCTTTCGTTAATTTGTCATAGGTCTCCGCCTCGTTTAGAAGTTCTTGAACTTTATTGATGTATGTCTCCTTGTCTAACAGAACTATTTTCCCACTTTGTCAGATTTTGTGATGATGATATCCCCCCTTTTCTTAAGCTAACTAATGCATTTTGGAATCTTTTCAGGAAGGGAATTTTTGTTGTTATTTTGCTCCAAGACATTTAGCAAAATGCCTTGAGACATGCCTCTTTCTTGTCATAGTTGTTTTTTGCAAAATGTTTATCAAAAAGCAACTGTGAAATTAAGATTACTCTCGCGACCAGGTTTTAGAGCGAATGAAACTCCAAGATTTAAAACGGTCTGTTCTTCTGCAGTGAGGGAATGGTTAGAGAGATTCAGCACATTATTGGGAAGGCCAAGATTATTCCATACGCTGTTCCTAATCAGTCTTTTAATTTGTAGCACAAATTTCTGGAGTGGGACTCACTGTTTTCAATAGCACCTGATAGCACAAAAATATGAAAGATATCTGTACATACCATCATCCCTGCACATGAGGCGAATAATGACGTGGCTAGCTCACTTATTTTTCTTCTAATCACTCTTGATGTCTTGGTGTGTGGCTTGTATTCTGTCTTGGAGGAATGTGCGGATGGAGTCCGAAATTTTTTTAATAGGCTAAATTCGCTAGTTCCGACCATAAATTTTAAAACAGAATGGGAAAAGGACGGAAAACTGCCGTTCCTAGATGTACTGATCATAAGAAAACAGAACAGGTATGCATTTACAGTATATAGAAAACCACACCTTATCGCTGTCTCCTACATTCATTTCTTAAGCTACCACACGTCTCCGTAAAAATCATGGTAGTCGTGCAACCTATTCCTCAGAGGACTTTAATATATGTTCAAATGAGTACCTGGATCAAGAATTTAACACGATCCGCCAACACCTAACAAACTGCTCTATCCACCACACATTATCGAGAGGGCTATTAATAAAGAGAATAAAATATACTACAGAGTTGTTTTGTTTTTTTACTCACAACAGACAAATAGATTTCAAACAACAAAATAAAGCTTCCATACGATGAAAAACATCCAAAAGGCCACCGAGCAACTCAGTTCTAATAATCCTTTCATTTTCCATTATCCCAGCCTATCCATCGAAAGTTCGCTCGTTAACGTGAATACTTAAATAACAAACAAGGGATTAATTCTTTTTACAAAGATACAATGTAGTAATTGTCATGACATCTATGAGGCGAGACAGGTAGATCGCTCTCGCAAAGAATAACAGAGCACAAAAGATCAGTACATTGCTTTGAGAGTTTTGGGAATTTTCCTACATATTAGAAATACAGGGCATGTCATTAACTGAGTATCAACTAATTTGGTTTTCAAGAGTAGTTGTCCGTACAAAAGAAAGATGCTGAATCTGCTATCAAATCAAAAACAATATGAACCTGTCAGGAGGACATTGGAAATTTCAAAACGCCATCGACACCTTAATCCTCAGACCCATCTTGAAGAAGATGACATAAGAAACAATCTTACCGATAGATCCATCGCCAAACGATTTGTGAGCTAATGAAGAGGCAAAAACCACTAGGAATTTGGTCATTCTCCTCCTTCTTGGGAATCGCCACCGAGTAGCAAATAACATCGGAGGCCTAAGGCCACACCTTCATGTTTTTCCATATATACCATTGTAACTTTCCACCTGTCATATCTCTACCAATGAACAGGGCACAAGAAACAAGTGCTTTACGGAAATATATGGTTTCAACGTTTAAAAGTGTTTTATGGGCCTTCTTATTTTCATATTACATATAATCTTAAGACCAAAAACCATTTTCCATAGCTATTAGATATGGTTATATATCATTACACAAGAGATATATATATATATATAATATGAAATTGTTTATTATTAGTTTAAAATCTCATATATCACTTGATATAATATGGATAAATATTTTTTCTGTACTATTTGTATATATTCATATATATATATATATAAAACGAGTATATATTGTATATATATATTTATATGAAATATAAATAGTTCTTAATATTTTTATACTATTTTAGAAATATATACCTGATTATATGAAAAAAAGTAGAGATAAAGGAGCAGAACTATAATTAACAGGAAATATAATATATTTAAAAAATATATAAAGTTTTAAAAAAAATATGTCAGTCCAATTGAAATTCATTAATATTTAATTGAATCTACCATAATATCCTCATTTTTTTCATTATAATAAAAATCTGGGTATGTATTTGTTTTCAACATCAGTAATGAATAATATCGTTGCAAACAAAAATATTTCAAATGAACTCTTTGCTGTAGTTTTAAGAGATCCAGCATTTCTACAACATAAATTTCCCACGGCAGGAACTTCCCGATCTCAACCTTACAAAAACACCTACAAAGAACTAACAGAAATAACTTACTTCCAAACTGTCTCTCGCTACAGATTTATGCTAAAAGCCGCATCCCCAAAAATTGCTTTATGGCTGAAAGCATATAAGAAGTTAAGCTCAAGAGATAACAGCGACTGGACTAGCTGTAGAGGTTTCTGGCAGTGATGGGAGAGAGAGAGAGAGAGAGAGAGAGAGAGAGAGAGAGAGAGAGAGAGAGAGAGAGAGAGACAGAGACAGAGTATCTCTATTATTGAGTTACTAAGCTTTTGATACCAAATGTCAAGTTACTCAAGAATGATGATATGCTGTAACAAAGCCCAGTGATGAAGTTTTCAGAGTTGTTCCTCATTAACAAAAATATGTGTATCACTATATTTTCTGATATGAAAAAAAAAAAAAATGTAATTACCGCAAAGAAGAGAATAACACGTAAAAGACTACAGTTGGACACATATAGAGCGGCAGCCCGGACCATTCAGATGCAACGAACGAGATACCGACTGTAACCCCTACCGATATTTAGGAGTAGACTTGTAAAACGGTGGAACTGACCGTCTGCCGAAAATATATGGGTGGCTTACTTAACAAGCACCACTAATTGCTTGTTAGATTTTGGGTCTAGATCCAGTATATGAGATACCAGATGAAAAATAATATATAATATATCCTTGGACTCTCCTGATTATAGAATGACCAGTGACAGACATACTAAAAGGTGGGTTCCTCTGACAGACACACTGAAAAGTGGGCGTTAAGTGGATCTAGATCCAACTTAGGAGATACCAAGTAAAATTTACACTATAATAGCACTGCACATCCTAGAGTACTATGGTGGTCAGACAGACATTTTAGTGGGTGGTTTTCTCCTGACAGACACCCCGACGAATGGGAAGGGATGGCAGGATCACCAACAACGAGATACACAAAATTTGCACTACAATAGCACTGCACATCCCAGAGTGCTGTGATGGTAATGACAGACATTTTAATGGGTGGTTACCCCTGACAGACATAACCAACTTTGGAGGTGAGATGGGACACCTTGAAATGATTCAGTATGTATCATA
The DNA here is from genome assembly GCF_040412425.1 of Macrobrachium rosenbergii. NCBI lineage: Eukaryota > Metazoa > Arthropoda > Malacostraca > Decapoda > Palaemonidae > Macrobrachium > Macrobrachium rosenbergii. Next base: position 774,351 of record NC_089764.1, on the reverse strand, counting down.
GGCGATATTAATATTTAAAGTATCCACCAAGAAAATGGTAATTTTCTGCAACGTGAGCCAGATAAAACTTAAAAAGCAAAAATATTTCCCGATTTATTATTCACATAGGCTATACTAGGTTCAGTGACTTAGTCATATTTCGGATGTATCTCCACCAGGCAAGAAAACTCAAGCTATAATCACTATTAACGAAATATGCCCTAAATCCAAGTACCAACTATAGCCCCATTACAACAATCACTTATATTTGATTCTCAAAAACAAAAATAAAATTATTTGTTTGTTATGTACATACGTACAAGTACAGTTCCACTGCATTGTCAGAGGTTTGCTTTTGAAGAATCATGCATCCGTAATATTTACTGGAATTACTCTTGAAAAAGAAATGGAAAAACAAACGTGTACGATATGTACGTACTCAAGTATTACTGTTGTATTGTCAGAGATTTGACTTTGGAAGAATCATACATCGGTAACATTTAATGAAAATGTCCTTGAAAAGAAAGAGGAAAACTAACATTATGAACTTTGAGCATAATATCGATACAAGTGTTCCTCTGCACGTTTACTGCAGATTTAACATACATTAACAAGGTATTATAGTTTCTTATGCCTACCCACTGATTTAATTAATAGCATAAATACATTTCCTTAACACTTACTGACCAATTCTTTTGAAAATAAATACAAATCACTCATGAAAACAATCTGTCCATTTTTACATGTAAGTGTTTAATCTCATATTTTAACCATAGTAAAAATTATAAAACAAAATGCCTTACTGAATGTCTACATTTCAAGTTTGTTTGTCTCACTTGAATATAAAACAGGAAGAATAAAAGTATATAATTATTCATAACAGTATATATACCAAATAAATGTCTGCATTTCAAGATTGTTTGTCTCACGTTCCACATAGAAATGGAAATAATAAAACAGTATTTATTCATAACAGTATATACCAACTTAATGGTTCTTTCCAATATATTACGGATTAACATATAGGAAAATAATTCCAACATTTAACAAAGATCTCTTTTAGAAAGTGTAAACAAATGTATAATGCAAATAAATATGTGAACAATATCATTAAAGGCATACAACCGGTATGTCTATATACATTTACCACAAAAAATAGTCATATACATTTACCTCAGATTAACATATAACAAACAAATTTCATTACCAGTTGTTACTGTCCACTGTTTTGTAAAAATAAAATAAATAAATAAATACAAATTACGCATTAAAACCTATAATGTTCATGGTGTATTTATACTTATATTATCATGGCATCATAATGATAAAAATCTGCAAAAATGCACTGCCTTGACAAATATCTGTATTTAATATGTGCCTTCATCACTTGCACTTTCATCACTGTCCATTGGTCATTACTTTCATCATGATGAACATCAGTGCAGGTATCAGTTTCTGCCACATTAGTTGTGTTCTGGATGAGGACCGTTGGCACAGAGCTTCCCTCAGACCATTCCGGAATAAAAGCTTGATCATCTTTAGTCCAACCAAACTGAGTTGGGTCTAATCCGTCACTGGGATTTTGCTTATCAGCTCGGTGCCAAAGAATGCTAAGATACTGAGCACGTTGAATTTTCTTTTTGAGAGTTGCGGTACAAGGTGGCAGGAGTGCACAGTTGATGCGCTTCACATTCGCTAGAGGATTTCTTGTGTCAACAGATCCAGTCATTTTATTGAACATGACATACCCGGCTTCATTAAGGTCACTAAGGTGTGGATGGCCATATAGAGCACCTACAAAGGAAGACAAAGACTCTATGTCTGGATCCTGAGTGGATGAGAGGTCCCAGAAAACTTTTACAAATTTTCCTGTTTCATCGTTTGCCATGATGTTAAATGGTCTTATTTTTCCTTTCTGTAAAATGCTGCTGTGACATCTGAGCCTGTGAAGGCGTGCAATGCTGGTAATGCGGCTGATATTCTAGCTCTTTTTAATTCCAAAACATGAAACAGCTCATTGATGTTGATATATCTCCGATTGTTTCCATATCCACAGTCCATTATGATACTGTAATTTTCCTTGCTCCTCTTCACTCATCTTTCCCAGTAAACCTAACAGAATTACTACAACGTCAATCTCTGAAGCTCTAACAATTATATTCCCATGCACTTTGGATGCATGAAGAGCAACCAAAGTATCTGCCTCCTCATGACGACCTTGAGATTTTCTGGTTGATCAGTGATCATATACTCTTGTTCACTATTAAAGGAATACTTCATTAACCACCATGTGACACTGCTAAAATCTTACTCAATGATTGGACCATAGTGATTCTTTTCCACGCGAAGGAATTTTTGCTAGTTCATCTCTGAAATTTCCATTTGTCAATAACTGGGAGCCTTTTTGTCGTGGAATTTGTTCTGGTCCGGTGATTGTAAATTTGTTATTATTATCGTCACCTCCTAATCTCCTTTTTATCTTTAAGTGAGGGGTTTGATGTAACTTATCAAAGAGAACATGAATTTGGCTTCCTGGAAAAGAGCGTATTTTATCAATAACAATTTGCTATTGCTCCATAAGATCCATTTGTTTGCTGCAAGATGTGTGGATTAATAAGCCTCCATCGCAAATGGTTGCTGCCACATTACGGTGACTCACAGTTGATAAAGAGCTGTTTAGATTAATTTCCTGTAACCGTAGTAGGGCTGACTTGTCGGTTTTTGGGGAGATCTATCGCTGTTAATATAGTGCAAGGGAAACTTCTGTCACCGGAGAATGACAGAGTATGTCTCCAAAGGTAGTATTCTGATGAGAAGCAACCTGATTATACGATGCAAATACATCTCTTATCATTCTTTTGCAGCTGACTGAGAGTCACTAAACTATACTATAAGACTGCAAAGTCAGAAGAATAAGAAGGAATTTATAAATGACGTTCCTGAAGAAATTATTTGCGCCAACAGTGCAACTAAATCACAGGCGTCGGAACCACTCTGAGAATAAATACATTGAAGGCAAACACTATTGAACCAGACAATACCATGCTTTACAAGAAGATTTCTCTCTTCTCTCAATCTCTCTCTCTCTCTCTGACTCATCTCTCACACACTTGTAAACGTCACGTAGATTACGATCTGGCGAAATCTACCGGTTTAAGTCTACGGTGACTGCACAAACAGTCAATGCCATTTTATTTTCTCCAGGCCTTCAGCAGAATCAATCATGGCAACAAATTTTTGCAGCACAATATTTCTGACACATGAAAAATGCTCCTTCAGCATTCGAAATATATTGAATTCTTCACCTATATTTGTGTATCATGAACTGTGGGAAGCATTTAGCTACAAAGGGAAAAATAAATGTTCTCGCGTTATGTATGAGGATGCATTTTGTCACCAGTGGTTACCAAATTTCTCACGAGGTAGAAAAAACTAAAGAAATCGCTTTAGCACATGTACGTAATCTGCTGTGTCAAGGCAATCGATTTAGTGCATTATTACCAATGTGATGACGTTGCTATCGATGCTGGCTTTGACGACCATTATTCATTCTAACTGTCTCCTAGTGATATTTTTTTCATCTTCATTATATCCTGTAGGCAAATCACTAACATCATTTATATTCTCACATCTGTTCAGTGTATTTACCATAGCTAATATGATTTATAATCAAAACTCCGACGCAGTCATAAAAATCGGACAACCGAAAGTGCAAATCTGTCAGCCAGTAAAAGACCTCCAGTAAACAGAGTAGGCTAACTTCCTGAGCTTGTTTATGTTCTCATTTTTATTTCTTGTTTTCTTTGCATTTATGTTGGGTGATTCATTTTTTGGTCTAGTTTGCTCTTATATTTATTCATAATCTTCTTGAGAGAATGGAAATGTTCGGGATAACTTTGTGTGTGGAGAAATTGATTTTTTAAGAAATAGAGATCATCTGTGTCCTTCCTCTGCCAGGTGTACGCCAGCCGAAAAAAAATCGATTATGGTAACAACGATATTCATTCCTAAAACTGATAATACACAACTTGAATGTATCCACGAGTTCATTAGTATGCATGTCAGTTGAAACCAAAAGAAGGTATTCCTACTTCGATAAAACAAACTGAGTAGGCGATAGCGCAATTATTATGCTTTGTACTCTGACTATAGCGTATATCTTACATATGTATTACTTTCTATTCAATAGTTGCGTATTACTCTATTTAACAAGCGTTATGTACATAGACATTTTATGGCAATAAATCGAATAATGATAAGAACTTACATGCTGCTTTACAATGCCAGTCTTCCAGCCTTCGCTTATATCAACGTTCATCTCGTAAACAAAGATAATATAATATATATATGTAATTGAAGTCAGTTGTTTGAAATTGACAAAATAATATGACCGAATTATTATAGGCCTACAGATGAATGTTTATTTATATGAAACAAACAAATAATATTCGTATAAGATAAATACAAAGTATATAGAAAGGAGAAAAAGATTTATTAATATTTCACGATAATGTATATTGCTGGTGAATAGCAGCCTCAATATTTCTATAATATAGTAATTATCAAGGCTTGCCCTTCCCTCACCCCGCCCGTTACAAAAATGTCACCACAAAGAACTCTAGGATGTCCAGTGCTATTGTAGTACAAATTTTACTTGGTATCTCCAGTGTTGGATGCTAGATCCTGTCTCCCCCTTCCCACTCGTGGGGTGTCTATCAGGGGAAACCACCCACTAAAATGTCTGTCATGACCACCATAGTAGATAACAGGATGTGCAGTGCTATTGTAGTGTAAATTTTACTTGTATCTCCTAAGTTGGATCTAGATCCAATTAACGCCCTCTTTCAGTGTGTCTGTCAGGGGAACCCACCCTTTAGTATGTCTGTCACTGGTCATTCTATAACCAGAGAGTCCAAGGATATATTATATATTATTTTTTTCTGATATCTCATATACTGGATCTAGATCAAAATCTAACAAGCAATTAGTGGTGCTTGTTAAGTAAGCCCACCCATATATTTTCGGCAGACGGTCATTTTCACCGTTTACAAGTCTCACTCTAAATTTCGGTAGGGGTTAAAAATGTCGGTATCTCAAAGAAGAGTTGCATCTGAATGGTCCGGGCTGTTGGACACATAGGAGAGTCAAGAGAAAAATAAGAACGTTCAAGAACTAATTAAACGACACAGAAGGGAATGGATGAGCTCAAGCATTAAGAGGATAAGAAGGTGCACGTTGCTCAGTATCGAGTATTTGCAGAGAGGTGTTAGCAAAAAGCTCTCCTAATAATAGATGAAATTGGAGAGATGCCATCTGAAGTGAATACAATGTAGTGAAAGGGTTATTGTGAGTTAGAGAATGCTTGTGGAAGAGGCTGCAGAATATGGAAGAGACCAATTAACGTGTTAAGGGATGGATAACGAGTGAGAAGGGGAAATACTGTGAGGATAGTATAACTGGATGACTGACAGGGATTGGATGAAGTAAAGGTTACTAAGGAATGGACGATAATAATAATGTTTCATTGTACATGATTAAAGATGATAGAAGCATCCGTGGAAACAATAGAGCATAATACAATTTATAACTGGGTAGCTGTACGGTAGGATTTTGACTGAAAATATCAGAAAATATTTATTGATAAGGGAAGAACATTATGAGTTTTGACAGGAAAAATGCGTGCGAATCGAGTGTTTGTTATTTTACAGTTATGTAAGAAGTTTGAATGTCACTGGGAAATGGCTGTTCTTGCCATATTTAGAACTTATGAAAGAATTGATAAAATGGCAGAGTGAAGGGAGCTGAGACAGTGTGGTGGAAAAGGTAACTTCCCGGGAGCAGTTAAAAAGTTTTACTATGGGAGCACTTATATGTTAGCATGTGTAGGTGGAAGACTTATCTTTTTGGTATAAAATTAGTTTAAGCGAATATTATATCATGTTGTCGTAGTTTTTCATATTTGTATTAATGGAGTGGTGCCAGTAGTCAGAGAACAGAAATGAAGCTGTAGTGCAAAATTGTGGGAAGAGGAAATTAGCCTGAAATGTAGTATGGAATTGTTAAATTTTATAGACAATACAGTACTGATTGGGGATAATATATAGAAAACGCAAAAATACCGCTTATAACGTTTGAAAGGGACTAAAAGTTTGAGAGAATATGAGAGAAAGAGTAAGATTATGAAGGTAAATAAAGACCTGGACGGAGTAATTAATGTCAATATTGGTGGTATGAATATGGAAGAGCCTGATTCATATGTGTTGGGGAGTAAATATGATTAATGGAGGCAAGATCAAAGAAGAGGTGAACCTATGAATAATTAAAATAGAAGCCTCGGTGTGCATATATGTCCAGGAGATTAAAAAGGGACGAGTGTCTATGGAACTAAGGTGGGAATATGTGAAGAGATTATAGAAGTAAGCACGAATGTTGTCTACAAATTAGACACAAAGGGTGAAGCGGCTATGATGATTTTTTTTAATGTTTGTGGTGTAAGAAGACTTAAGAGGGAGATAAATATGAAGCTGAATAGAAAAAATAATAACGAAAAATTTAACATGTGTGAAATGGGTGATCTTCTGGAAGGAGTGGAGGATAACGAGTTTGTGAGCAGAGTATATAATTTGGAAGTATTGAATGGTAAAGGATAAGTAAATATGTTCGATGGTCTGTTGATGACCTCAGAAAGTGTACAAATAGGCTAATCTTTTGGGAAATTTCTTTATTGGGGATTCACTACTAATTCAACAATTAAATGAATGTAGAAGTTAATCTAGTGTTGATTTAGCCACCACTGCCAGGGAAAAGTTTAGATGGTATGTAAGTTGGCCTAGCCTCAACAAGTAAACTGTGTCCTGCCTCTCTTCCCTTTCAATATTTCGTTGCTTTACAAGTATTATCAAAACAAATTATCTGTGGCTCTAAAACTTGATATTATTAAAACTTCATTAAACCCAAATAACAAACTAACTCAGCAATCCTGATCTAGACAAATTGTTTTTGCAGCTGCCAATACCGCCGCTAGATGGCACGTGATCACTGCAGGAGCGATAAGAAAGCAAATATCGAAAGAAATTTCTATCAGAAACCCTTCCCTGGTCAAGTTTTCTTGGAAAGTTTTTTTGATCATTAACTTGTCTTTTACGATTATCAGAACTATCTTGGGTCACGAGGAAGATGAAGTTTGTGAGTTCGTCTGCCCCTTCGCCTTTCATCCTTCCGAAGTGACTACGCAAAAAGCTACAGACGGGTTTTCATAAGACTTTAGGACGCTGTCAGATATGGGCCGAAGAGGAATCTTTCTAGGTTCTGATGATTTGATGCAGTTCCACGATCAGATTTTCTTGAAACTTTCCTGCAAAGTTGCTTGTCGATCCCGGTGCAAAGTCATTCAGGGTCTTTTCACGACGCAGAATTTTATGCTGGAAGGAATTTGTTCGGCATTTTTTGATAAGTATAATCTGCTATTATTATTATTATTATTATTATTATTATTATTATTATTATTATTATTATTATTATTATTATTATTATTATTATTATTCAGAAGATAAACCCCTATTCATGTGGAACAAGCCTACAAAGGCCACTGATTTGAAATTTAAACTGCCAAAGAATATGGTGTTCATATGAAAGAAGTTACACAAGGAATAGGAAACACAAAAAGAAGAGGTCAGATATTGAGAAAGAAAAAAAAAACATATAAATTAGTAAAATAATAAGTAAATAGTTAAAACCAATCAGTGTTCCGACTAGTGATATTCAACAGAGATAAAATTATCCATAAACACTTAAGACAAAATAGTCAGTGTATCTACAGGTGCCTAACAGCTGACATTCATGAAGTTAATACTCCTTAGGGCAATACGTACTGGTGTTCATCCACAATACTTGAGTAAGACGAAGACTGAAAAGAAGAAACTGCAGAATCCTGACTTCTATAAAAACTGGAGGTATAGGGGGTTAATGCCCTATGTGCGTGTCTGTCTACCAGTCGCTCGTCTTAGAGGTTTAACCTTGACCTTTCTAAATCGTAACTACAACCTGCCTCGCTGTAATCTCTGATTCTGCTTCCTTGCACGCTGAGGTTAATGGATCTTCCTCTGGCCTTGCTCTGTCCTCGAGGATTCATTGCCTCCATGAATAAGTAAACTTCAGGTATATCACTTATATTCAAATAACGAGATTTTAAAAACAAAATTGTCCTTGCTAATGACGTGGGAATGTTATGGAAAATTGTTTGAATACTCAGTTAAACTGATTACTGACTTTATGCATCAAGTTTTTAGTTGTCTGCAAAAGAGAACTACTGAGATGGCTATATGTCTCTCCGTCCGCACTTTTTCTGTCCCCACTCCTATCTTAAAACTACTGAGGCTAGAGGGCTGCAAATTGGTATATTGATCATCAACCCTTCACTCATCAAACATACCAAATTGCGGCCTTCTGGCCTCAGTAGTTTTGATTTTGGTTAAGGTTGAAGTTAGCCATAATCGTGCTTCTGGCAACGATATAGGACAGGTCACCAACGGGCCGTGGTTAAAGTTTCATGGGCCGCGGCTCATACAGCATTATACCGAGACCACCGAAAGGTAGACCTGTTTTCGGTGGCCTTGATTATACGGTGTAGGGGCTGTACAGAAAACTCGATTGCGCCGAAGAAACTTCTGCTAATTCTTTGCTAGTTTTTTTTTTCTTGAGTAGGAATTTGATTTAATCCAACGATGCAATCTAAGCTACTGTATAATAGTGAACTTGGTTTTCTTTGTGTCAGTTATTAATTCGGGTTGTTTTTATACGTAATCTTGAATTTTTCAGGTAGATCATAATGAATTTAGGACCTCAGCAATATATAAACACGAAATGATAGTTTTGGAGTCATATAACTGATTCAGAGAGATGTGTTTTTTTAATTTTCTGAAAAAGAAAACTATTGTGCCGGCTTTGTCTGTCCGTCCGCACTTTTTCTGTCCGCCTTCAGATATTAAAAACTACTGAGGCTATAGGGCTGCAAATTGGTGTGTTGATCATTTAAGGTTAAATTTAGCCATAATCGTGCGTCTGTGCCGTGGTTAAAGTTTCATGGGCCGCAGCTCATACAGCATTAAACCGAGACCACCGAGAGATAGATCTATTTTCAGTGGCCTTGATTATACGATGTACAGAAAACTCGATTGCGCCGAAGAAACTTCGCCGCATTTTCTACTTGTTAAAAATCTCGATGAGTCTGCGACTATTGTTTCGAGATATGATCTTTTCCGCTTGAATATTTCTAGCAAAAGAACATAAACATTCTAATGTAAACTGAACAAAGTACACTGTTCTTTCAAAATAAAAAGTGACTACTCTCCTTTCCCCATGGTCACTTCTTTGTGGTATTCAGTCATCTAACTTCTCAACACCGACTAATTCTATTTCAGATCACTCTTTTCAGCGCACCCCCCCCCACCAAAAAAGAAAAAAGGTGGGGAGTGGGTCAGTCGAAAACCTAGCTTGTATGCCACTTAAGCACTTATAGGCTATAACACACATTACTGATGATCTTATGAAAATAATGCACAAATATCCCAGTTTCAAAATTTTCTATGGGAAACACTAAGTGACTTATATAGTTCAAAACGTCCACGATAGTAGTAGAGTTAATTATATGATAAACTTATCATTTATAGACAGCACGTTTGGAAAATGTAACCTATGGAATAAATAAATACGAGAACACATAAAAAAGGAACGTAGTAAAGTAAGAATGAAAAATCAATTTCGCGTACATGAGAGTTCTTATGGTTCCTAGATAGTGGGGTAACGTCACTACAATGTTGGTGATTAATGGCGGTGATTTAAAATTCTCTCAGAAACTGACAGAGTTGTCTCTCTCTTCTTCTCTTCTCGGGCTCTAGCCTCAATCCACTACGGTCAACTAATAATCAGGTAGTACCTAAGGATTTCACGTTCTTCCCTTTTCCGGAAATTGCGTAAAGGTCGCCTCGGCTGGGATCAGATTTTATTGCTGCAACTGAATTTGTCTGTAGGCGCGTGTGTGTGTTAGTGTGTGTGTGTAGTAATAGCACTAATATTACAAAATCCTTTAATAATAGTCACAATCATTAACTTAGCGAGATAAGAATTAAGAATCATTTAATATGACGTTTATAGAAAACAACATTATGCGTTTGAAATCAGTGTCTTTACTACCGTACCATAGAATACTGCGCTGCGCATCACAATATGGAAAATAGTAAATTATATCCTGCAGCCTAAGGGCAATTGCTTTATGATCAAACATTCTGAAAAAAGAATAACATTCATTAATATTAGCAGTTATTTTAAGCTGGGCTCAAAAGTTTTGAATAACTTGCCCACCTCGTCAATTATCATGCGAGTCTCTTTACGAACCTATAATATTTAAGCCAGTAGTTACAAATTAAGCTCACTCGTAGGCTATATCGTCCATCCTGCTTGAGAATTTCGTTAATTATATATATATATATATATATATATATATATATATATATATATATATATATATATATATATATATATATATATATATATATATATATAATATATATTCATAAATTCAATGTAAATGAAACTATTGCCTATATTTATCTAGCCTATCTGGTAAAAGTAAATTATTCCTTACTTTTATTAAAACAAATTACCGCATTGTTTAGTCATATTTGTCAACTTTGGTAAACACATAATATACCTTTGCATGGGTAGTTTTCTTGCCTCATGAAATGGAAATGAGTTAAATTGTCAAACCATAAGATCAAAACTAATATGAATCAGTCAGTGATTTTTAATATTTGATATACTGAATTAGTTGAAAACACTGTTATTTTCTATCAACCTCAACAGTATATCCAAATGAAATAAGTTTCTCTCATAATATTATTCAGAAACCTTTGGGTACTTCTCCATACATTTTGGGTGTAATAGAAAAGCGCACACTTTGCAGAGAAATGCTGTTCTTCTGACTCTCGCACGACATCTAGAATTTTGTTGGTCACCTTTCATGACCCAATTTTGCTGACCGTTGTACCTAACAGTGTTGCTCGCAAATCCTGATTCAAGCATTTCAGGACCAGGTGCCATACGGCAAATACCATAGTCTTTCATTATGGCACTAACTCCATGCTTAGTGAAGCCCAAAATGCTGATGCTATTCCCTTATTTCCTAAATAACATCCAAGCATTTGCAACTTGTGCATTGATGCACTAAGCAAATAAAGACCACCACCATTTTAGGACCGGATTCTGATTCGGTGACCAGAAACTTGTTGATCAGCAACAGCCATACGGTGATTATAAACCATAACAGTATTAGGTATGATTATTTCTCAACTTTACTCCAAAGTTTGGCTTTTTGTTTTGGACAACGTCTAAGTTTGTTGGAGGCCACACAACATTGTCTTTCTACTTCACAACAGACACAGCCAGTGAAAGCGTTTGCTCATCCATTTCTTTTCTAGCCATGAGTGGTGTTTCCTAGGTGCCAATCTTCTCTAAGTGTTCCTGTACCACAAATTCCACGATCTCTTAAAATTTCTGGAAAGGCCAGTAATGAGAATAAGCTTTCAAAAGCTTGGAGATTTATCTTACCTGCAAAAGACATATAACTAATTTCAGCACCAGGAATGAGATCCACTGTACAGCTTTGCATAAAGAAGTGAGCTGCCATAAGTATATGCTTCCAAAATTTTGAAACCAAATCATATGGATTTACCTCTGAAATATTTATCTCCATGCTTTCCATAATAAAGGATCAAAATTTCACCATTTGTTGATATGTAGATGTACAACCTTTATTGGTGTGTAGTTAAAGGGCACGAACCTTGAAGAATCTGTCTTGTGTCATCTTCACGTTGTTAGCTATATATATAATCTCCCTTTTCCTGGAAACGGTGATTCTCGCTCTCTTTTCCTCTTTCACAGGACCTTGGCGTTGGAATTAGTGGATTAACGGCCACTGGCATATTCAGAGGACACCATTATCAAGGAGAAAGTTGGGGCATGGACAGATCCTACCTTCCTAGGATTTGCGCCAGATTAAGGCACGGTGCCACGTTGGGACCGAGTTGGCCTACCTCCCATCATGCATCTGTGACGGTGGGAACTGCGTGGCTTCAACTTCCATCATGCATCTGTGACCCGTGGGTCAGAGACTATAAAAGGGAGCTGCTGACTGGCGTCCACGAGAGAGAAAGACTTGAGTTTCTGAGAGAACCAGACGAGATGCGACACAGCCTCCCCCTTTCTCACCTTTACCCCTTGACCTAGCATCCGCCAGTCATAGCTTTGCTCCCCCCCCCCCCAACCCCCCAAGTACCATAGTCTGTTGTCAATAATCCACGGAGACGTCCTTGAGGATAAGGTAATGTGAGACGTAGAGACTCCAGGTCACCTTTCTTTCTTCTTTTACTAATTTTCATCATACACCCCTTTCCATAACTGGAGTGATATTTATGACCTGTTTACTGATTATTATTTCTGCACTGATGAGGTATTATAATTGTGTTTTGTGAATATATATGAGAGAGGAATCCCCTGCCTTCAGCAGAACCCTCCACAGTGCCAAAATCCATGCATCAGGTAATCTCTTGACTGCATCATTGCAGATCAAACCAGACGCTGTGGACTAATTCTGCCCCGATTGCATGCTCTCATCGCGCCCTCTAAGACGGCCATGCTCTTGTAGAATCTTCCTGCATTAAGTGCCAAGAAGGCCTCTCACTCATAGAAGTAATTCAGTAGTGCAGGCTCATGTTTTGCTCATGTGTTGTTCCCCTTTTTTCAGTAACTGTTATCACGTATTTTCTTAAGTACCAACCATTGCTGCAATGTATTAGGAACCTAGTGGCCCTCCACAACCTCTCGCTAACGTCACAAAGATCTCTTTCGTTCTCGCACGGATTTCTCTCTCTCTCTCTCATTCCACATTAAAGAAATGAAATGGGTCATATAAGGAAAACTCAATCTTTCCTACCAAAAATAGATTTATTATTTAAAGCAACCCAGCAAGCAATGAATAAACAAAGAAAAGATTAAAATGCATCATAAATGAAATTGTCAACTAAGGAAACATCTAACTCAAGATTTAGTCTCAGTCCAACTAAAAATCTGATTATGGCTAATAGCCTGCAAATTCAAAAAAGTCTCACATATTCCATTATAGACTTTGTAAAGTCTGGTCTCAAGTCTCCCACAAAAAATACTAGACATTGCAAAGGTTTGCGACTGTCTTTCTCTATGATCACACCAGCATGATAACATCATGTTTTGCCCACAAAGTCATCACCACAATCACACCCATGACATCTGTCGAAAAAGTGAACACAGATAATACTCCCAAATATATATAAGTGCAAAAACATAATAATGAAAAGTCTAAAATGCATGAGTAAATAGCATACTGGTAAAATATAGAACACAATAAAATAGAATATTGAAATGGTAAAATGCTACATCCACTTCCCACAAAAAATCAAAAATGTCTTGAAATATGGTAAAAAAACATAAGTTCAAAAATGTCTTGAAATATGGTAAAAGACCATAAATCCACAATTCACATAGAAAAAAAGAAGAGTCTGGACTGTACCTTATTCTGCCAATTCTAAGAGCTCGCCACACTCAAAGATAATGTCTTCACGATCCCGATCTAGGTCTGCTAATGAACGACCGAACTAATTTTTGGGCAGAATTAGACACAAAATCGAGATTCTATAACACACGAACTCTTGTACGCGCATAGCGACTTGGTCATATGATTCGGCCAACACCACGTGTTCATCACATTAACTGCTGAGATGATCAACTATTTGCTGAATACAAAGATTTTGCAACTGACGGCTTCACCAGTACCATCTCGCAACCGAAAATTCTTTCATCACACTCTGTACCTTTTAACATTGCGGCGGCCATATTTTCTGAAATATATATATATATATATATATATATATATATATATATATATATATATATATATATATATATATATACACACACACATATAATCATTTGCTCAAACGTGTTTCTTCTCACGCTGTTGGCTACATGACTATTACACATCTAGAGACTCAGACCAGTACAACATTCTAGAAGGAAGTTTAATATAGCCAGTAAGCACTAGAATGGAATGGAATGTCCTCCTCCCAGCAACAGTCATAATGCCAGTAAAGAGCTTCAGTTATATACATATATATATATATATATATATATATATATATATATATATATATATATATATACATATATATATATATATATATATATATATATATATATATATATATATATATATATATATATATATATATATATATATATATATATATATATATATATATATGTGTGTAAAGAGTTTCATATATATATATATATATATATATATATATATATATATTTATATATATATATATATATATATATATATATATATTATACCTGAAAGTGCTTGTACTTTCAAATGTGTTCAAATGTGCACACTAATGTGCTCATGTATACATGTATATTTGAATTTATAAGAACCTATTATTACAAGTGTGCATGTTTATTAAGGAGTGTTAAGTTATACATACGGAGAAATTTTTATGAAATTCCTATATCAAACGTTCACTACTGCATAATTGAAGAGGTTCATCCCGAGAGCATTACTTTCAGCCAAATTTATTTGTAAAAGAAATATAGTTAGAAGAAGAATTCTGATTTTTTACAATGTGGTGGTGCTACTGATTCTCACCTCTTCACTCACTAAAGTTTAAAAGAACACTAGGCTTATATTTGGAGTCCTTCGAGAATATGGTTCAGTCAGCAACAAGGTTAGACATGTTTGGTAATATCCTAATAGCCAGTGATTCTCTGAACTTCCTAGTGTTTTGTATAAACCTGATTAAACTTGTTGGGTTCAACGAATCAGAAGTAACTGGACTAAATTAATTTAGAATGACAGGTTACGAGGGGAGAGAAAAGGACGTGAATAAAGACAATCGAATTAAATTTCATGAATGCATTTAAAATACCACAGAATAAAAAGACTTTGTGTTGTTTACTTTCATTACTAATGGCAAGTAATTCAATTATCATAATATACCAAAACATTTGAAAAGGTTAAAGAACAAAAATTATTGGAAATTACCTTCGTGTTGCATTTTTAAAAAAACAACTACTTTTCAGCGTAAATCAATCTCCCTGAACTGAAAGTTTATCTCGAGATTCCAACATTATAAAAATATCTGCTTAGAATGAAAGGAAATAATTTACTTTCCCAATGCCTTTCGCTACAGATTTACCAATCACAATCGGGGGTGCAAATTCATTGCCTGGCGAAACGCTCAACATTTGAATTGATCAATGAAGGAACTTGAAGTGATATGGAGGTTTGACTGTAATAAAGGGGCCGGCTTCTGATGATTTTTGAAATAACCCTTTCGCCCCATTATCATCAAAGACCATTAGGCCTTTGATAATAAACATCAATAGACCTTGGCAATCTTACTTTGTCGAAAGCTAGATTATTGATTTCATTTTTTTTTTAACGCGGGCCACAAAAGTAACTTAGTCTACAAACGATTTCTTTCAAGAATGATCAATTG
Organism: Macrobrachium rosenbergii; assembly: GCF_040412425.1. NCBI lineage: Eukaryota > Metazoa > Arthropoda > Malacostraca > Decapoda > Palaemonidae > Macrobrachium > Macrobrachium rosenbergii. The sequence goes on along the minus strand of NC_089764.1, from coordinate 758,779 downwards.
TATTGGAAATAGTATACATTTGCGCCTGCTTTTAATTTTTTTCGGAAAATTGTCAAACCGATGCCACGAAAGTTTTAATTCTCAGATCGGATTTAAATAAGATTGCTGGCATGAGTGCCAACGCTACTACACATTTATAGAGTTATGAAAAATACCTAAACTAACTTTATTGGGGAGACTTAGTAAAATCAACTTTGGTGTCGTTTTCTTGACAGCTTTAAGACTTTTTAGGACTCAGTTGGGCGCTCAATAGCAGTCTAGGTACTTTCCTTATCCTACGACTACGCTTATATCTATTCTGAATATTCTGGCATATTCTTGGCACCTCCCTTTTTCCATAAACGTCCTATATCTCCCATTCCTTTGGGTTTGTGTTGAGAAGTCTTTTTTCAGTGCACATGGCCTCTGGAACCCGGAAAGCATTGGGGACTTCCAGCCTCTTGGCGAATATGGACTTTATCCGTCGGAGGGGAAAAACTCGTTCAGTAAAAATGTTTTTACCCTGCTTATTTTTGCATTCATTCTTTCTCATATTAGGGGAGGTTCTGATAATCTTCCCGCTAATGAGCCCCACGCGGGCGTGCAAATGAAGAAGATAATGACTTTGCTGTTCACTGGTGTGTAGAAATCACTGAACTGCAAGATCTCACGGTTTGCAGATCACCCCGTACTAACTGGCAAAATTTGGAGAAAGTCGATTCCTAATTCTAAAAAATTTTAAGGGGAGAAAGCTGGATGTTTGGGCACTTAGTGAGACAAAGGATACTCCTCTAATGAGCTAGGGGCTATAATTGAGCTCTCGTAGACAAAGCTTAATGAGCTTGAGCTATCCTTTATGTGATGTGAGAAGAACATAGAACACACATATATATATATATATATATATATATATATATATATATATATATATATATATATATATATATATATATATATATATATATATATATATATAAATATATATATATATATATATATATATATATATAATATATATATATATATATATATATATATATATATATATATATATATATATATATATATATATATATATAATGTGTATGAGAGAGAAAATAGAGATATATAAATGAAAAAAGAAACATTTCTTTCAACGACGAGTAAATAGAAGATTCATCGTGTGGTAAAGATTAAATTTATGGTGGCAGGATACAGAAACAAGTATAAGCATTTCAGCTTGATAAAACACTGGTTCGTAATATGTCGATTGTTGTACTTGACAGTCATGACCGTGTTTAATATATCGTTTACTTTACCAGACGGACAATGAACTAAAAAAAAAAGAGAAAAAAAAAAGAGGGGCAATGCAGTACAAAAAGAATATTTTTGGAGCAACATAACATTATCACAGAGAGCATTACTAAGTGAGAAGTCAGTGGTGTTTAGATGGCAGCAAACAGAGCTTTTTCAGTATGCTACAAATTCCGTAAGTGCTCTATAGTAAATTTCAGTTACACGACATCCATAATTTTCCTTTATGCTTTATGTCGGTCAAAATCGCCGCTTTATTGCTATTACTTTGACTAGTATTTCCTTTCGTTGGTTATTTAGTCCTCTTCCCTTCGCTGATAATTCCTCCACTTTTGGTTTAAATGCAAGAGTTTCCTTGTCTCCATTTACCGCGCTTCTCTGTTTTATTTGGAACGATTCAACCAATCCATTTGCGTTCTCGAATGCATTAACGCACAAAAAAAGAAAAACAAAAGCTGATTCAATCTGAATACTGAAGCTATTCAATCATTCTGATCGTGGTTAGGATTTTATCAGAGCACTACAATTATAGGCTCGTAACAACGCCTGATCACTGACTGGCACGTCAGTGAGATCCCGGTAAAAAAAAAAAAAAAAAAAAGGTTCAACGCTTTATAATTATCTTGCTCCCTTCTCGAGGAAAGAAAGAACGTGAAATTTCCCATGAAGTCTGTGTATTACAACCTTAGCTGGTGTAATTTTTTTTTCTGGTGCCGCTGGGGAGCATTTTCGAGATTACCTTGTCTTCTGTGCCTATTTCAACTTTCAGGTTCAAAGGATGACGAAGGTTGTCCGTTCATCAGTCGCGCTACCTTTTAGCCTTTCGATGGGATTAAAAACAATAAATCATGGATAAATTTTCATTGAATCTCTCCTGGAACGTTCCTAGACTGTTCCTTCTCATTCCTGTAATTTTAAACGTATTGTTTTACGAACAAAATTTCACGAGACTTTGTTTGGCAAACATGTTTGTTGATCGGGAGGCAAAATCATGCAGAATCTTACCATGAGCCAGATTTTCATTTTGTAGGAAAAAAATGTTTAGGTTTACTTGATACACAAATGAGTTCTTTCTGTTCGTTGCAATTTGTTTGTCTTTGCTGTTATATATATATATATATATATATATAGATATATATATATATAGATATATATATATATATATATATATATATATATATATATACATATATATATATATATATATATATATATATATATATATATATATATATACATACACATCACTTTACATATATAAAACATATATATATATATGTATATATATATATATATATATATATATATATATATATATATATATATATATATATATATATATATATATACATATATACAGTAGATATGGATACACACACACACACACACACACACACACACACACATATATATATATATATATATATATATATATATATATATATATATATATATATATATATATATATATATATATGTGTGTGTATATATATATATATATATATATGTATATATATATATATATATATATATATATATATATATATATATATATATATATATATATATATATATATATATATATATATATATATACATATACATACACATACACACAGGTGTTTTTTATATGTAAAGTGATGGCGAAAAAAGTAGAAAAAGGTACACCACAATTTCTATGCAACCATCGAGGAAAGTATAAGTTTCATAATGGTTTATGAGCATGTCTGTGTATCGGTCTTTTTGCAGGGATCTAACTTGACCTTTTTTTAATTATAACTAATGACCGGTCGCTGCAACCTCTCTATGTTGCCGTTGCAATCTCTGATTGTGCTTCCTTGCACAAGATGCTAATGGATCTTCCTGCCCCGGCCTTTCTTTTGAGGATTAAGCAGGTAACTTTCGCTTTCATTAATCACAAACAAATAACGATTTTTTCATTTTTTGTTTTAACAATGTGAGGAATCGGTACGAAAAATCATCTGAAGATTCTGTGAAATTAATTACTAATCTTTGCGTGAAGAGATTTTTGTTGGTAAAAGTTTTCTGAATTCAAGGAGAAAGTAGTAAAATTAAAACTAGTCTCGTTCAGGAAAATATCCATTTTTTTTTTTTTTTAAGACGAATTCTGAATTATTCTTTTAAGTTATCAGTGAATCATTTTAAACGGTTATATACTGATCAACTTGTCAATTGTTATATCATATGTATTTTTTGTCAAAATTTATTTTATGTTCAAAGTTCGATCATTAATTCGAATATTTAGATGTAATTCGGCGGATTTTAAAATAAATATTGAATTAATGAACGTAGCAAATAATGTGGATAATTGATAGATATGCGTATACATAACATTATTTTTCGATGCTGATTTCAAGGTTATGAAGGGTGACCGAAAATATGACAGTATACTAAAAAGTAACCTCATGTCACATCATAGTGTTAAAATTGGCTGTGAAAGGTGTGTGTAACCTTAAGACAATGATTTTTAAGTAATTCTGAAAACAGTTACTACCAAAGAAGACTGAAGGGATCCATTTCTTTAACTGATTCCAGCCTCGGAAAATGAAGACACGATAGGTGGAGGCCTTCTCCCCTGAAACTATTTTCCCTCGTTGTAAATTAGTTTATGATTCGCATTCCACTATTCTTGTGCTCCGATTAACTTTTGAAAGCATGAATGGGATACGTTAGTTTTTCCTTACTTGTTAATGACTTTTAATTACTTAATAAAACAAGTACTTTATGGTCATCTAATCAAACTACAGTGGCATTTTGAATTGAAGATTTATTAGAAATTATTGTGCTACAGAACTGAAAATTACCTTTTGCAAAACGGTATTTACTGCAATTACAGTTACTCTGTATCTTCCATCATTTGTTCATTTCTCTTCTACTGTACATTCGCTGGTTTAACCTTTTATTGCATCAAATGAACAATATCTTCTGCATCTAGAATCTATTTTATAGTTTGCTCTGCGTTTTGCAACTCTTTTTTCCGAACTGCAACTTTATCTTTCTTTCTTTTTATTTGCTGTATTTTGTGCCCCGCGCCTCAATCAACCTCACCCATTTCCACATAAGAAATACAGGAAGACTTGTCTATTTGTGGCCAGATAGAAGGATAAAAATGTGATCAGTATTTAGTTCCCTATCCTCAATAAAAACGAAATCTTTGACGTATGATTACCAATGTTGTTTTCTTGATACTTAAGTGAATTTGTTATCCAGTTTGCTCGTATAAGTGTCGTTACCCCTTTTTAAATGATCTACTAAAAAAAAATTCTGGTGCCTTTATTTGATGATAATAAACTTGTGTGTTGTGTGTTCTGAGGTACACGAAAAGAGTGGCAAGAAATTTTTGTCTAAAAGCAAGTCGCAAAAAACAATATTTCAGTCGAGCCAAAAGAAAGCTGAAATATTTGCTCTGGGAAAACTTTCGTCGTCAAAGGTCTTCCAAACACACTTGACTAAGTTTCCAAAGTTTTCCTTGAGATTCATATCTAGTCTAGTATCGAAAAGGCATAAAAATGTTCACGGCGGTGACTTTTGGCAGTTATTTACAAGAAGACTCAAATAGAGAGAGAGAGAGAGAGAGAGAGAGAGAGAGAGAGAGAGAGAGAGAGAGAGAGAGAGAGAGAGAGAGAGAACAGTGGTGTGATTGGTTCACGAGCACTTTGATGTATTTTAAAGATCCTCATCGCCTAACCAGAATATCGCCTTTCCTAAAACAGCGTGATCTCTGAAGTACCGAATACAACAAATAAGGAATAAAGATAGTCGACCCTAAAAAGACGTTGCCTTCTGTAAATTTCAAGTAATGTGCAAAAGTTATTTGATGTTTTAGACTGCAATTTGGAGGTAACGGTCTATATAGATAAGGTAAATGTACCAGCATTATACGTCCGCTCTGTCTTCCCATCCCTGCATTTTTTGCACAACAATAAAGACCAAAGAGAATTATTGCGGCATCAGGAAAACTGGTCTTTGAGAGATGAGGATTACAACTGCATATTAAAAATTTATTTTCGAAAGATATCTGTTATGTTATTGGCTTATTATAAAGTATTTATTTCCATATTGTGAACTCAATGTTAAAAAAATGAGTAGGACCTTATACAATCCAGTATGATAACGGAATAAAAGATTTTTTTTTTAGTAGGGGGGGAACCAAGGGTTTTAAAGGGAAAAAATTAAAACATTTCTTCAAAGAGGTTTGTGTATCGAATAGATAAAGAAAATAGGACGTAAAAAATCCTTTTACGATGAAAGATATGTATCAGTATCCATAACGATATGGGAAAGATGTGTAAGCTGTAATTTACAAAAGATACTAAAGGTTATGATTGTGTTCATAGGGCTTTGAGGAACTCAGCTTTGATTTCTCAAGAGCTCAGTAAATTTATTTATTTTCATTTCTGACTGTCAGATTCTGCTGGAGTTCGGAATTCAAAAAATTAATATTTCAATATGATCAGGGTAACAATTTTTAGTATTCATTGCAAATTCTACAAATGACTTGCAGCAGAGTATATAATTCAATTTTTGAATTGTCGTGAACTAAAAAAATATGGTTATTTATTTAAAGTGATATCACTTATTCAAAGAACTGTGTTTGTAGGCTAAGAAAATCTGCGAATATGCTTTTACAAGTAAACTCCTATCCTCATAAAATATATCTGCAACCCTAGATCTAACATAATCTGAAGTAAGTAAAGTCTTTTTTCCTTTATAAAAAAAGGAAGATTCTCGTTCGCCACTGTACCATCCTTAACAGTATTCAGTCATCTAAATAAGTTTGACGGTAATGAAATGTGAAATTAATAAATAATTAATGAACACAAAATAATTATGTAACAAAATGTAATGAAAGTGTTGCATTCATATCAGGTCTCACTCTTCCTAGCTGGCGAGATAACGTCACTTTTACCTTGCCGATTAACAAATGAGAATTTCCCAGTAAACTTCTGCAGAGAGCGAAGTAGAATATGCTGAATGTTATAACAAAATAATACGGGCACGTATTAGCAAGGGCGCTACAACAATAATTAAATTAGTCAGGCGAGATAAAGAAAACAAAATCGAATCACTTAATTCAATGAGATTCAAAAAAAGGAACATTCTTCAACTGAAACCAGCCAGCCTTTGTTCGTATTCCAGAGAAGTCTCCTCGTAATGGTCAAGAGGACAGTGAGAAAACAACTTTAGTTTTTTTGAGAAACCTCTCTTGAAACTCGTGCCCTAAATACTATGCTACTTAAGGAATAGTCACAGTAATATTCACCTGAGTGAGGTAAATAGTCAGACACAATGAATATTTACTGGAGTAGCGGAACGTGATGAGGGTATTAAAAGCACTTTGCATAAAATGTTCTAATAATGACGGCTACCAAGGGAGAGAAGGAATTAAAATTAAGAAAAAACGCCGTTTGAAATATCATGAATATTTAAGATAACACTACATAATGCATTCAATGTAATTTACTTTGAAAAACTAGTAACGAGTATTGAAATTATCAATATTAACCAATATACGTGAAGATAATAGGAAATCAACCATAACAAGTGTTGCGAATAATCTTTACGCTGTACATATGACATAACCGCAACTTTTCTGAATATATTGTCCATAACTGCAGTTTTACTTCAAGATCCCAGTATTATAAATATACCTACGCAGAACTCAAAAGAATGGCTTTGCAGATGCTTCTCTCTACAGATTTACGCTAAAAAGACGTAACCCCAGAAATTACCTTTATGGATCAAAGCATCAGACGAAGATGATAGCGATATCTAAGGTTGATCTTTACCCTAACAAGTTCGTGACCCTCGTAAACTCTTTACTTTCACAAGTTTATGACCCTCAAATGATCTTTACTCTCACAAGTACATGACCCTCAAAAGTTCTTTGCCATCAGAAGTTCATGACCCTCACAAATTCTTCACCATCACAAGTTCATGACAGTTATAATTACTTTACCCTCACATGTTCATGACCCTTATAAATTGTTTACCATCACAAGTTCATGACAATTATAAATTCTTTACCCTCACAAGTTCATGACCCTCAAAAATTGTTTACCATCACAAGTTAATGACAATTATAAATTCCTTACCCTCACAAGTTCATGACCCTCAAAAATTCTTTACTCAAACAAGTTTGTGACCCTCAAAAACTCTTTACCCCTCACAAGTTTATGACTCTAACAAATTTTCACCATCACAAGTTCATGACCCTCAAAAATTCTTTACTACCACAAGTTAATGACAATTATATGTTCTTTACCCTCACAAGTTCACAAGTTCTTTATCCTCACAAGTTCATGACAATTATAAGTTCTTTACCCTCACAAGTTCATGACCCTCATAAATTCTTTACCCTCACAAGTTCATGACAATTATAAGTTCTTTACCCGCACAAGTTCATGACCCTCATAAATTCTTTACCCAAACAAGTTCATGACACTCAAAAATTCTTTACCCTCACAAGTTTATGACCCTCAAAAATTCTTTACCCTCATAAGTTCATGACCCTCAAAATTTCTTTACCATCACAAGTCCATGACAATTATAAGTTCTTTACCCTCACAAGTTCTTGACCATCATAAATATCTAATAAATTCATGACCCTCACAAGTTCTTTACCCTCAAAACGTCATAACCCTCACAAGTTCCTTACCCTAACAAGTTCATGACCCTCCCAAGTTCTTTACCCTCCCAAGTTCATGACCCTTACAAGTTCTCTACTCTAAACAAGTTCATGATCCCCACAAGTTCTTTACCCTCCCAAGTTCATGACCCTCACAAGTTCCTTATCCTAACAAGTTCATGACCCTCACAAGTTCTTTACCCTCCCAAGTTCATGACCCTCACAAGTTCCTTACCCTAACAAGTTCATGACACTCGCAAGTTCTTTACCCTAATATTTCATGACCCTCATTAATTCTTTACCTTAACAAGTTCATGATCTTCAGCTTCATTACCCTAACAAGTTCATGACCCTCATAAATTCTTTACCCTAACAAGTTCATGACTCTCACAACTTCTTTACCCCTAACAAGTTCATGGCCCTCACAAAGCTCTTTACCCTCACAAGTTCATGATCCTCACAAGTTCTTTACCCTAACAAGTTCATGACCATCGCGAGTTCTTTACCCTAACAAGTTCATGACAATAAAAGTTCCTTACCATTACAAGTCCGTCACCCTCATGAATTCTTTACCCTAACAAGTCCATGATCCTCGCAAGTTCTTTACCCTCATAAGTTCATGACCCTCACATGTTCTTTATCATAACAAGTTCATAACCCTCACAAGTTCTTTACAGTCATAAGTTCATGACCCTCACAAGTTCTTTGCACTCACAAGTTCATGACTTTCACAAGTTCTTTACACTCACAAGTTCATGACCAATACAAGTTCATTACACTCACAAGTTCATGACCCTCACAAGTTCTTTAAACTCACAAGTTCATGACCTTCACAAGTTCTTTACACTCACAAGTTCATAACCCTCACAAGTTCAGAACGTTAACATGTTCATGACTCTCACAAGTACTTTACCTTAACAAGTTTATGACACTGACAAGCTCAGAACCTTAACAAGTGTATGAGCCTCAAAAGTTCTTTACCAAACTAGTTCATGACCCTCAATAGTATTTTACCTTCACAAGTTCAGAATCTTAACAAGTTCATGACACTCACAAGTTCTTTACAGTTACAAGTTCATGATCCTCACAGGTTCTTTACACTCATAAGTTCAGAACTCTAACAAGTTCATGGCACTCACAAGTTCTTTACCTTCACAAGTTTATGACATTCACAAGTTGTTGGCCATCACAAGTTCATGACCCTCACAATTTCTTGACCTTCACAAGTTCTATTGCATCGGAACTTAATGACCCTTTGAAGCTCATGACCTTCACAAGTTCTTTACCTTAACAGGTTCAGAACAATAACAACTTCATGACACTCACAAGTTCCTTACCCTCACAAGTTCATGACACTCACAATTAGTTTACCCTCACAAGTTCATGAGACTCGCTAGTTTTAACCCTCACAAGGTCATGACCTCACAAGTTCTATCACGTCACAACGTCATGACCCTCACAAATTCAGAACCCTAACAAGTTTAGAACCCTAACAAGTTCATGGCTCTCACAAGTTCATACAACTCACAAGTTCTTTACCCTCACAAGCTCATGACTCTCACAAGTTTACCCTAACAATTTCATGACACTCATAATTCCTTACCCCCACAAGTTCTTGACCCTCATGAGTTCTATCCCATCTCACCTTCATGACCATTAAAAGTTCATAACCCTCACAAGTTCATGCCCTTCACAATTCCATGACACTCACAAGTTCATGAATCAGAAGTTCTTTACCCTCACAAGTTCTATCCCATCAGAACTTTATGACCCTTAAAAGTTCATAACCCTAACAAGTTCATGACCCTCAAAAGTCCATGTCTCTCACAAGTTCAAGACTCACACAAGTTCTTGACCCTCACAAGTTCGTGACCCTCACAAGTTCTTGACCCTCACAAGATCTATCCAGTCACAACTTTATGACCCTTAAATGTTCATGACCTTCACAAGTTCATGCCCTTCACAAGTCCATGACTCTCACAAGTTCATGACTCATAAGTTCTTTACCCTCACAAGTTCATGACCCTCACAAATTCTTTACCCTTACAAGTTCTATCCCGTTGCAGCGGCATGACCCTTAAAAGTTCATGACCCTCACAAGTTCATGACCCTCATTAGTCCATGACTCTCACAAGGTCATTACTCCCACATACAAGTTCTTGACCCTCACAAGTTCATGACCCTCACAAGTTCTATCCCGTCGCAACTTCATGACCCTTAAAAGTTCTTTACCCTCACAAGTTCATGACCCACGTAAGTAATTGTAACCGAAGAACCTCTCTGAGAGTGCTAGTGAGTATTAGGGTGCGTCCATGACATAAAAGTGTCACAAACACGCATCGGCAACTTATGATCAAACTGTTTGTGAAGTGTGCGGGTAAATACCGGCGTGTGTTTATGGCATGTTTTACTGTAGTCGAGACGCAACCTTAGAAAATAATGAAAAAATTGTCACATTCATTTGTATTATACGCATATTTTCAACGTAAAATGCCCCATAAGGTCAAATAATGTCTGAACATTAAGTGATTTATTTCTTATAACCACCAATTTAATCCGGATGTTGTTAGCATATTTATTCGCTAATGACAAGATGATTTTTTTTTTTTTTTTTGACCCGATAACTTCATCCTGAATTTATAACAAGGTTACGATCGTGTTTTCTTCTCGCGCTAAAATATACTTAGCTGAAAAATTTGAAAATCAAGCAAATCTAAAAGTCGTGAAGTATGAGCATCACAGACAGAAAGGGTCTAGAATATGAGGAGTAATTTATAAGTCATTGATTGTGAATCAGATTCTCTGTGAAAAATAAAACTCTGAGGGCTTTGCCGTTCAGGAATGACAAACTCATTTTGAAATTAAACAAAGAACAACCTGGAAGCAGAAGCAACAGAAAATTGGTTTGATTCTTGGAAAATTCGGTGTAAAAATTTCAATGACTTTCTCACGCTTTCTAATTTTGAAATTTTATTCCTCTTTAGAGCTCCAGACTCATCTGCTCAATAAGTGTTCATTAACATTTTCGATTCGAAAATGTTCCACTTCATCTGCATTAATCTTTGAATTACAAGAAAAGGCCATCAGTGTTGGGCCATCCGTGAACCAATAAATTTATTCTCTTTTAATCTCACCCTTTTATTCATTTGGATCAATCCGAGAGAGAGAGAGAGAGAGAGAGAGAGAGAGAGAGAGAGAGAGAGAGAGAGAGAGAGAGAGAGAGATGAAGAAAGAAAAGACGAAAAATTTAATAATGATGGCGTGGGAAATATGTTGTGTCGAAAGAAGCTGTTTCTCTCCTTTTAGACCATATTATCCAATGCCCTTTTTCGCCCGAGTATAAAGTCGACGATCTTCTTATGGAACTCGTAAATTCAAGATGTTATGGTCTCTAGATATATTATTCAGACTGATATGATTTATATTTCTCTTTTTTATCAATAACATTGTTTATCAATGGAATTTAAAGACGAATGTTTGACGAAACAAAATATTATTGATTATTGCCTTGTTTACTCTTGATACGTGATTAATTTGAATGTATTGCCAGTAATCAATAAATGAATGAATCAGATATCTGAATAGGTTATTTTTATTGTCAGTTAGTTTTATTTTCACAACCTAGAAAGGAAAAGTGCCATTCAAGAAAAATTACGAACTAAAAATACTTTATCTCGTAAATTCAGATAAGGTTCCGTTTTCAATCTAGCAATACCTGAACCAAAGGAAAACGCTGATCCAGGAAAAATAAGCCCATTATTCACTGGTAAATTGTTTTCTGTGGTATCTAATGGAATGGATATAATAGATTTATCAGGCGCAAGGTGTGAGGTAAATCTTTAATTACACACACACAATTACACACACACACACACACACACACACACACATACATATATATATATATATATATATATATATATATATATATATATATATATATATATATATATATATATATATATATATATATATATACATATATATATACATATTACATACATACATATATATATATATATATATATATATATATATATATATATATATATATATATATATATATATTTATATATATATAAATTATATATATATATATATATATATATATATATATATATATATATATATATATATAGTATAATATATATATATAGTTCATATATATATATAACCAAATAATATATATATATATATATATATATATATATATATATATATATATATACAGGTATATATATGTATTGATCATATATATATATATAAGACGATATATATTTATATATATATATATATATATATATATATATAAATATAGGCTATATATATAAATATATACATATATCATATTTTATTATATATATATATATATATGTATATATATATATATATATATATATATATATATAAAATATTTGGACTCCAAACTATATATAAATATATATATATATATATATATATATATTATATATATATATATTTTGTATATATATATATATATATATATATGAAAAGATAAAAAGCCCATAAAACACTGTTTGAATG
>NC_089764.1:696313-738813 GCF_040412425.1 Macrobrachium rosenbergii | reverse complement strand
GCGTTGTTTCTTGTGATATAGGACTTCTGGGTGAGCCCTGAGAGCCAGTGCCAGTGGTGAAAGCGTCTGTGTATGGGGTTGATATGAATAACTTTATAAATACAGGTGCCTCTATTAATTTGATGAATTTTGAGTTTTTCTGATTGATGTTTTTTATTGTTCTTTAAGGCCTGCTAGAGAGACTATGTGATGTGCAAGCAAATAGGTTACCAGGTTTGGGCTACGTAAATGTTTGTTTATCTCTTGGGTGTAGAACTTTTACAGCACCATTTTTGGTTATATGAGTGCTGTTTTGGGGAATACATTGTTATTGGGTCATCCAACATGTTGGCAACACAAAATCTCGATTCATACAGGGGTATGTGGTATAACTGTTGGAGTACCTGGTGTTTTGTACCTTATGAAGAAATGGATATAAGTAGAGTGGATGATGGTAATAGATCGGGTGTACTAATGAGAATTTGTGGGTGGATTCTGAACTGTTATAAGGGGGTTTTGTCGGATGATGTGGTTCTTGGTCCTGGTATGGTTTCTGTAGTGAAAGTTCAAGTGAAAGGTGTGCGCAAATTCAAGCATTATAGTGAATGAGGATAAAGTTAGGTCAATTATAGATTTTCCTACTCCCAAGAATAAGAAACAGATTCAGTCTTTCTTAGGCATGGCTGGATTTTTTCATAAGTTTGTGAAGGATTTTTCTGCTTTAGCATCTCCTTCGACAGATGTCCTGAGGGGCGATGTGCAGTTAGTATGGGGTGATGGACAGCAGTCAGCTATTCAGAATATTAAGGATGCTTTAGTTAATCCCCCAGTGTTGAAGTTTCCTGATTTTGAACATCTTTTCACTTTGGTGACAGATGCCAGTCACGATGGCTTAGGGGCATGCCTTATGAAGAAGTTCGATGGACGACTCCATCCGATTGCATTTTGCAGTAGGAAGTTTAAGATACAGGGTAGTAATGAACGGCTAGTTGGCAGTGGACAAAGAGGCCTTTGCCATAGTGTCTAGTTTGGTTCATTTCAAGATGTTATTGATGGGCAATCAAGTAGAGGTTCTTACAGATCATAAGCCATTGTTGGATCTTTTCAATAAGCCAGATCTTTCTCCTAAAAGAGCTAGGTGGTATTTGACAATCAGGGATTTTGATGCCAAGCTTAGGAACATAGAGGGTAGACATAATGTTGTAGCAGATGCCCCGGGTAGAAGTATTTATGATTTGGAAGGTTCTCATGTATGCTATGTATCTGGAGATTGCATAGACTGGGACATTAGTTTAGTAGAATCTAAAGAAGCTGAGGATGAGGGAATTAGTTAGGAAGAGTTATTTGCTACCTTTAGCAGGTCTTGAATTAGAGGGTAATTTGTTAGTTAGGAAGATTAGATACAGACTGACGGTGATACGATGCAAGTAGTTGTACCTAAGAGTTTAGTACCTACGGTTCTGGACATTGTTCATTGTAGGTCTGGCAGTCCACATTTGGGTATTGAGAAGATGCATCAGAATACATGAGGACAATCTTTTGGAAGAATATTCTCGGATCAGTAGAAGACTTTGTGAAAGGTTGTTCAGTTTGCAATGCGTGTAAGCCATCGAGGGTCGTTTCTTGTAAATTGGGTTCGTTTTCTACTCCCAGTAGACCATTTTCTAGGGTCCATATGGACCTACTGTCCAATTTCTGTGAATCTATTTACGGCCATAGGCACCTGTTGGTGGTTGTGGACAAATTAACTAAGTTTGTAGAGATTTTTCCTTTGAAGCATAAAACAGCAGAGGAGGTGGCAGTCGCATTCTTTCATGGTTATATTTGTTGTTATGGGTTCCTGAGGTGTTGATTACAGATAATGGGAGAGAATTTGTGAACAAGACATTAGAGTGTCTTGCTGATGTAATGGGCATTTTGAAAGTCACTATTTTTCCCTATACACCAGAAGGTAATGAGCTATGTGAATGGGCAAATAGGAAGGTAATCAAGGCTTAGAATTACTGTAGAGGGCAATGATGTAAATTGGTATTGATATATTCCACAGGTTCAGCATAGTATCAATTCTATGGTTAGTGATATCATTGGAATGTCTCCTGCTGAGGCCCTATTTTTGCTACCCAGTGCGGGGCGCGTCCGATTTACTACCTATTCCATCTAGTGATGATACAGTTAAATCGCTGATCTCTACTGGTAAGGAGAGATATGCTCGTAATGCTAAGAATCTTGAAGTGAAAACTCAGGATATGGTTGACAGGAGCAATTCAAAGCCAGATAGTGCTAAAGTTGCTGTTAGGGATAGGGATTTTGTGAAAGTAAATGTTAGCAACCAGTTGAATTGTAAACTAGGTCATAAATTTGAGGGTCCTTCTCAGTTGTAGAAATAAAGAAGGGGAACAGATTTGTTGTTCAGGATGAAAATACCGGAGTGTCTCGGTTGACGCATTTATCTAAAATTAAAAAGACAGGTTAATGGGAATCTTGTGGGTTAATTCTTGTGATATACTGTTGTTTCTGATAATTTTTTTTCTCTCTTTTGTTTTTTTAATGGGTTTTAAAGGCGTGTGATTTGTATTTTTTTTTTAATTAGGGAAGACGCCTGTAAGTAGAGTTATACAAATCTTTAATAGTTCAAGTTCAGTTTTTATTGCTGTTGTTTTTTTCCTTTTCTGGGGAAGTGCAGCAGTTTGGAGTAGTTATTTTTTTGTGTGTTGCAATAATATTTGAGAGGGGGGGAACTTAGTTAAATTAGGCGCAAAATACTGTAGAGTTTTATAGATGTATGGGTTTCTCTTTTTTGTTTGTTTTTTTTGTTTTGTTTTGGGATCTGGTAACTTATAGGTTTCTTTTTTTTTTTTTTTTTTTTTAGATGCTGAAGTCGTGGCATGGGTTAATTCCGTAGTGAAGTTAGGCCCAGGTGTTATTATAGAAGAAGACTATGATGTGTGGTTGTCATCTGATGTGGTAACTTTGAGTACAGAGTTTGAGGATAAAGGTTTGGCAAGGGATGAGCTTGAAGCATTCCAGAATAAAGCTCAGTCGCTTAGGAATTTATTGAGTGAGATGAATACCGGATGGAATCTGTTTGATCCATTGCGGGTTGGTTAAGCGAACTTAATGCTGCAGCTGTTAGGGCCCAGGATAAGATTAAGGAGACTAACATGCTTCCAAATTTAGGTTCTTCAACTTCTCAGGTTTCTTCTAGAAGGAGTAAGAGGGCTGCGCCATTGTTAATTGGAGCCGTTCTGATCATAGGAATGCTTTCTAGTATGTCAATTGCTAATTTGGTGAAAACTGAACAGGCATCGGCAGAATTAGGTAGCCAAGGTAAAACTTTGATGACTCTATGAAATAGGAATGAGAAATTACGAGAGGGATTTGAGACATTAAGGACATCATTAAATGGGTTATTGGTCACAGTTGATAGGATGGGGCGAGACTTAGATGTTAAGATAGTTTTGTCTTCTTATCAAACTACCTTGTTTAATATTGAGAAAGAAGTGGAATCCATATTATTGGAAGTTCAAGTACAGGTTAAAGCAGTGGTTGCCCCTTCTAAAGGGAGATTTTTTTATGATATTTTACCTCTTGGGTCTTTAGAATCACCTTTAACGAATGCAGCATATCTGTATGGTTCACAGGCTATTTTTACTGGGGAAAATTTATATTGTTATCATGGGATTTTGAAAGTAAAAGTGTCTGACATGGGGTTGCTTCTGGAAACTCCAGTTAGTAACTTGAAATCGTTTCATAATTATATCATATGACCTTTTCCTAGTGGTTTTAATGGTTCAGTAATAGTATGGGATAGTGAGGTAACTATGTGCTTTATGGGGGACCAGTTTCAATCCTTGGCTGTTTAAGTTAGGGTGTGTTTTAGTTCATAATAGATACATTTGTGACAGTAATATCATTACACTCATAAACATTGACTGGTTAGGATGTGACAAGTTATTAGTACATAGCCAGACTCACTACGACTGTGACTTTCAAATGTTCCAACATGAGTACAAGGTGGCCTCTACGAAGACTCTCATCGCTGTGTTCTGCAATATATGTGAGAAGTCCATCCGGTGCCATAATTCATCGAATATGTTCCTTCTGCAAGGATCCCGCCTATTCGATGCGGCGTGTAGACCGGTCATGCTTGGTGATATGTGATGATGTCTTGTAGGAGAAGACTGAATGTTGCAGGGATGGAGAAATAATATCCCGAGTCATAAGTTGCTTTATTCCATACAGCAAACAGGTGAACACAGAGAGGGAACTGCAAGGCGTACAACTTGCGCCAAGAGAAGCAGGAAGAGTTATCATGCGCATGTGCGGATTCATGCGCATGCGTTAGCAAAAGACAACGTTCATGAAATAGAATACATATACATGCAATAATGTATGGAGTAATCCACACCTCCCCTCCCCCTTTTGCGTTCAAAGAGGTATCTTGAACGTACTATGCAAGTTACATACAGTGAACTATCAAGTGCAAAGCAAACAATATACAATGAGTTAATCAAGTAATTATGTGCAAAGCAAACTGCATAAGTGGCACATGTGGGCTTTGTACACTATGTAGGTCTGTTTAATCTTGAAGACCTGCAAGGGTTTTGGAGGGAAGTGACGACTTTTCCATGTCAGGGCTAGGGACCACAGGGATTAGAGTTGGGAGCTTGACCCGGATCAGGCACTGGATACAGGAAGCGACGGTTCCGACGTAGCACTCGACCACTTGGGAGGCGGACCTCGTACTCGCGTGATCGTGTGCCACCCATGATGATCCCAACCTTTTCCCATCGGTGGGATGTCGGGTCCTGGATGCGGACATGTTGGCCCACCTTCAGCCTGGGCAGGGGGCGGGCGTGGGCATCGTAGTTTCGCTGCACTTGAGCTGCTCTGGCAGCGGCTCGGCGGTCACAGTCATGGGCCTTTTCTTGCCAATCTTCTGTGAACGATTGAGGATGGGCAGGCACACACGTACGGAGAGGGTGACCATACAGTACCTGGGCAGGGGAGCGACCAGAGTGGTTGGGCGTGTTGCGTAACTCGAGGAGGCCACGATCAAAGGCTTCGCAGTCGATGTTTCCTGTAGGGGCCGTTTTGAGGATCAAGTGCTTGACAGCCTTGACAGCGGCCTCAGCATGTCCATTAGACTGCGGGTAGTGTGGCGACGAGGTTATGTGGTGTACACCCCAACGCTCTGTGAAGTCGGCGAATTCTTTGCCTGTAAACTGAGGTCCTCCATCGGTGCGTAGGCGCAGGGGAACACCCACCTCTCTGAAGTAACGGCAGAAGTGCAGTCTTGTCGAGGAGGCGGTGGTGTCACCCTTGCAAGGGACGACCACAGGCCAGCCAGAGAGGCGGTCGGCGACCACAAGGAAGGACTTCCCCGCTACCTGGAAGAAGTCCGCTGATACTGACTCAAAGGGCCTTGATGGGCGGTCATCATTGTGAAGGGGCTCCTGCTGTTGGCTGGGACGCAGGATCTGGCAGGGCTCGCAGGCGGCGATGGTATTGGCGATGTCCGAGTCTATCCCAGGCCAGAAGACGGTTTGTCGAGCCCGACGTTTGGTAGCCTCGACACCTCGGTGGCTGTCGTGGAGTCTGGAGAGTGTGTGGCGACGTAGGGCTGCAGGAACCAGTATTCTTGCTCCATAGAGCACGAGGTTGCCATCAGTAGAGAGAGCTTCTCGCAGCTTCCAATACGGTAGTAGGGAGGCGTGCAGGTCGTACCGATTTGTGGGGAACCCGGAACTGATGCAATCAATGGCGAACATAAGTGGGGTCGGCCTGTGCTGCTATCGACATGTCCTGCAGGGTCCGGTCGGCGTCGAAGGTTGGGGCATCCTTGTCCTGGGAAGCTGTTGCAGCGTTGATGACTGACCTGACATGCGCTGTTACCTCAGCACAGCCAGTCATATCCTCAGAGGTCGGGTAGCTGACTGGTGCACGGGAGAGTGCATCTGGGATGCATAGCGACTTGCCAGCATGCCACACTGCAGTAAATTGGTATTGCGACACGCGCTCCTTCATTCGCTGAAGCCGTGGGTTTTCGACCATATCCAGTGTGTAACTGTTGATGATGGGCACCAGCGGACGATGGTCAGTTTGCAGGGTGAAGGTTGGCAGTCCTTTGTGAGGGCCCAAGATACTGCAAGCATCTCCAGCTCAATCGTTGCATACCTCGTCTCAGCATCTGCGAGAAAGCGGGATCCACACTGGACTACTCGGAGATGACCAGAGCCATGGTCCTGGAGAAGGACGTAGCCTATCCCAAAAGACGCAAGAACAGGCGGGCTTGAGAGTGCTTGCTTCACGCGTTTGAAGGCCTGGTCATGGTCCGGTGTCCACATAAAAGAGCCCTTGGGGCTCATGAGTGGGCGAAGGGGTTGCGCAGTCAGGGCAATATCGGGGGTAAACTCTGCCAACTGGTTTACTAACCCCATGAAGGAACGTAGGTCCGTCAGGTTGGACGGTGTTGGGAAGTCTTGTAGAGCAGCAACTCGTCCTGGATCAGCAGCGATTCCTTCTTCAGAAAGAGTGAAGCCACAGAAATTCACTCGGTCTCTGCCACTGTGAACTTGTCTCTGTTGAGAGTGATGCCATGTTTGCGGCAGCGGTGAGCAGTTCATGGATCCTGTGGTAGTGTGTCAGCAGGTCATCGTCCGAAGATGAGAATGTCATCAACAACCTTGACGCACTTCTTCATGCCCTGGAGTGCCAGGTCACCACGGTAGCAATAAGCGTCGCCAGTGGCAGCGAAGCCCATGGGTCCCCGGCAATGCTGGAAGCGTCCGTAAGGCGTAATAAAAGTGGTGAGGTGGCGGTCCTCTTCTGCTAGCTCCATCTGCCAGTAGCCGTGTAGAGCGTCAGCGGTGGTGAAGAACTTGGCGGTAGAGTCGACAGTGCGGACAGCAGCTAAGGGTGTGGGCGAAGGGTGGGCTGGTCGGGAGACTTGTGTGTTTAACTTGGTGAGATCCACCGTGATGCGAACTCCCTTGGACTTTGGGACGACGACTAGAGGGTGGCACCATTCGGATGGCTCGTCTCCACAAGGCTTAATGATTCCCTGCTGGACCATGGAGTCTAGTTCATTCTTGACAGGTTCGCGGAAACCGTAGGGGATCTGCCGTGGGGTGTGAATGGCGAATGGGACCGCATCTCCTTGAGGTGAATTTTCATGGGAGGGCCTGCCATCGGCCTTAATGGGGCTCCTTGGAGGGGTAACTCCTTACATCGATTAACGTGGGTGACCTGTAGGATGGGCCGTGGAAAGCCTGGTGGGATGATGGCCAACTCCTTGCAGAGTGCATAGGACAGGAGTGGCATCTGAACACCTTCATGGACTTGAATCGTGGCGAGGCAGGACCGCTTGGCCAATGACAGGGTGGCCTTAAAGGTACCTAAAGCTGGTGTCATCTTTGACCCATCAGCCGTGAGGTCACTGACGTGGCAGGAGGCTGTAAGCGCAGTCCTGGGAATGCGAAGAAATTCCAAGTGCTGAGGGCCCATCACTGATATATCAGCTCCTGTGTCAGGCAGCATCATAATCTTGATGTCTCATCCCTATAGGTGAGAGTGAGGGATATGGGCGACGGTAAGGGGCAAGTTGTTGTGGAAAGGGTCTCGACCTTGCGACAGCTGGAAGACTTGTTAGAAGGGGACGTGGCATTGGGTGGGCCTCCTTGCTTGGCACTCATCTTCTGTCTGCAACACTTGTCATAGTGGCCCACTCGGCCGCAGTGTCTGCATGTGGCCTTGTTGGCAGGGCACTTTGGGGTCCTGCGCCAGTGTCCCCTGCCACTGCAATTTCCACATACACTGTCGGTGGCTGGGCACTTGTCTGCAGAGCCGTGCTTCCTTGTGCAGGAAAGGCATGAAGAGTCTCTGTTAGGGGTTGGGTGCGCGTGATGGCGTCCTTGCTGCCATGTCTTTTGGTTTTCTTATAAGCAGACATGGCACACAATTTAGAAGGAGGGGCACGTATGGCGTTGGTGGCTGTCCGTGTGGCCTCATAGGAGCGACATTCGTTGACCATGGTGGCCAGTGGAGCCGCGGCATCCAGGGCAATGAGTTTCTGGGTGAGCTCCTCGTCCCTGACTCCCATGATGATGATCATCTTCAGCTGGGTTTCTTCGCAAGCAGCAGAATGGCCAGGACAGACGTCGATTTCCTCTGCTACATGCTTCAGTCTGACGTAGAAATCATTGAAGCTTTCCCTTCCCTCTGTTTGCAGGAAAGCAGGTCCCTCGTCGTAGAGCTTCATTTCGCAGGTTCTTAATATGTTCCTGGAGAACATTCAAGACCTCGTCCACACTCCGATCGGGTGTCTGGTGATGCGTTGAGCGTGTGTTCAAGTGTCCTTTGTGTCTCAGGCTAAGGCACATACGAAGTTGTATCAACTGCTTCCTGGTAGGCAATGCCCCTTTGTCCACCATCACGCTGTAGTCATCCCAGCGTCTCGCCATTCCCTAAACACCTGGTATGTAGTGTCAGGACGTAAGGGCGGTGGGGTCTGGGCGATGGCCTTCTGTGGGGTGGTGGCTGGGTGGGCGTTGGCACTGAGGGTTGTGTAGGAAGTTGTTGCGAGCCCGCTGGTGTTGCTTGCTGTTGGGCAGGGTTGACTGTGAAGTAGCTGCAACAGGGCGGTGAAACGTTGAGCTTCCTCCTCTCTTCTTAAATTGTCCTCTTGGCGGCGTAGATCCTCTTCGTGACGACGTTGTTCCTCTTCTCTTCGACGTTGTTCCTCCTCTCTCCGACGTGTAGCCAACTCAGCCTGTCGAGATTCCTCAAGGTATTTCATGAGGAGCCTTAACTCTGCATTTGGAGCTGTGGGAGGCGGTAAAGTCAGGTGTGGTGAGAGCGAAGGCGGGGTTGCCGGCGTTGTAAAACCTGGAGGGTTCGACGGTCTGTTGGTGAGACTGGGTGTGAAGGCCACTGGTGGTCCTCAAGGTCCTGGTCGTGTTGTATATCCTCAGATTCGTCTTGATGTGAAGCAAGCCATTATGAACCGTTTTCAGCAGTGTCATACACAGTTACAAGAAGATGAGAGAGAATTTCTACAGTTTTAATTATAAAAGTTACTGTAAATAATTCCACTGTGTGGCGAGATAACACTGGCAGGCGGGAGAGCGAAGCAGGTCTGGGAGGGCTCCTGGGGTGGGCGGTGGGTCCGGCTACTCGCCTTGACGGTTGACTTGACTCGAAAAGTCGGCAGTGTGCCAATGATGAGGTGGGTGGACGTGCGTCGGGCTCCGTAGCTGGGTGGGGGTTATAGGGTTCCACTGCGTGGCTGGGGAGGGGCACAAGAGAAATACAACCCACTAAAATCAAAGCACTAAAATTACACTGCACTGGCACTTCACAAACACTGTAAGGTCCTGCAGAAACAACACTGTAAGATCCTCAGGCGATGAAAGAATATCCACAGGCGATCGTAGAATATCCATAGGCAATCGAGGGGTAATGGCGACTCGATTTGAAGTGCTGAATTCGGCGTTCCCTTGAAAAGCTGGATGGTTAACTCACTGCGCCATGGTGATATGTGATGATGTCTTGTAGGAGAAGACTGAATGTTGCAGGGATGGAGAAATAATATCCCGAGTCATAAGTTGCTTTATTCCATACAGCAAACAGGTGAACACAGAGGAACTGCAAGGCGTACAACTTGCGCCAAGAGAAGCAGGAAGAGTTATCATGCGCATGTGCGGATTCATGCGCATGCGTTAGCAAAAGACAACGTTCATGAAATAGAATACATATACATGCAATAATGTATGGAGTAATCCACAATGCTGAAGTTTCGAGTCCTGGGCAAAGTGTCTTCAACTCAACTACTCATATTTTCATGCAGCATCTTCATGGGGAACATCAAGTTGTTCTGGTGCTGCCTTTAAGGGGAGTGATCACCACAATTCCACCACTTCCTCTAATGCCGGAAGACGAACCCTTCCCCATGCCAAATCAGTACCTCCTCATTGCTGCGTTATCAATGATTGGTGCCTTTGTTGTCATACTCTTCGTAAAGTGGGGTATTTCTCGTGTATGAAAACATTGTGTGAATAAACCCTCACCTGAAGATCATCCATTTAGCACACGAATCTAGAGATTAATGATTGCTATTTCCCTACTGCTGGGGGCAGCACTTCTTTGTGGTGGTTGAGCATCTGAAAAGCTCATAGGTCACAGACTTTTATGAATTACAATACACAGTAGATTTTTTATTAATAAGTGTTGCTAAAGGCATTGGGAAGAATCTTGAGAGAATGTTTAGCTGGTGTCTGGCATGCATCCTGATTAGGGAACTGTATATGTGTCAGGCGTGTCAGATATTCTTGGGACGTGAGAACATCCCTGCCTAGCGACAAGACTTTGTGAGTTCGCTTGCCAGAAATATCCAGGTTCAGGTGAATTCTTTCATATATGTGTTTATTTTTGGGGGCAGAGCCCCAGGGTGTGAAGGAATTAGTTATCAAACAAATTGTCATTCGAAGAGCAACACCAAACATTGTTAGAAGACTTCGGTGAAGACTCTGTGGTTCGAGACCTGTCAATTAAGACTGTGAACATTGCTGTTTGGAGGTAGGAAACATTTTAGATTTCCCAAACTGTAGATTGTTCCTTTCATTTAACATATATCTATTACATTGTGTGTATTATAAGTAACATGGGAGGAATTCCCATATCTTTATTTTATGCATTTGTTTAATAAGGGTTTTATTTGACTTCTTCAGATGTTTTGCTGAGGAAGAGGTTAAGATGTACTCATTGGGAATGTACTGGACTTTGACTTATTTTGACCCACTGTGGGGAACTCTTTAGAGAGAATAATTAGTTGAATATGATGGACTGTAATATGTTTGATCATTTAGTGAGACTTATTATTCCATTTTTTTCATCTTTTGTTTCTTGGAATCCAGTTATGTTAGATTATTGTCAAATAAATTATGTTGGGTAACGCTTGTTTCACTGTAGACCTGAGAGAGAGAGAGAGAGAGAGAGAGAGAGAGAGAGAGAGAGAGAGAGAGAGAGAGAGAGAGAGAGAGAGAGAGAGAATGAGTGTGCATATGTAGAGATGTACACTGCCAGTAACTTTTTTGATGCGGTCACTATCACGCTACCAATATATGGGACTTCTCGATTTTTTAACAAAAGGCAAGCAATGAGATTTACTCTCGATTGTGTAACATATTATATTTATATACATACATGGATATAATCGGATTCGTTGGCGTGAAACGGAAATGTACGTGCATACGTTTGTTATGAAATCGCTAAGGTGCGAGGGCTCTGGTGACAAGCTCTGTAAGAATCGTAAGTGTCTGGACATGTTTGGGGACACTAGGGAAATGAAATTCCCTCCGCGGAATGTAAGTGTTGAGCTTTAAACTTACTAACCTTCACAAGTGTTACCATTATTATTTAGTGATTTTTTTTTATATTATTTAACATTTTACCTCATGTGTTGGGTGTGTTTATAAACTGTTGTCTAATAGAGATGGTTCCGTTTTTCCCCAGGGATGTTTCTATGGACCCATGATTTATTGGGGAAGATCTGCTCCTGGATAAGCAAGCATTTAAAATGGCCGATGGGTGAAGTGGTCGTTTATGACGGAACAGTGACAGAAATGACTTTGGAAGTTATGTGTAACAGACTTCCGTGAAAATGGGGGTTAGCTCAGAGACTCGGTGGGGGGACAAGAAAAAATCCTCACATATCATTGTATCTTGCAATTATTAGTTTTTTTTTTTTTTTTATCTGGGAGTACTTAATGAATTAAAGATCTATCTTCCATAATTTCATTTTGCATGATTTGCTATCAGTCTTACTTAATAAACTCTATTTTTGTAGTTTAGGATTTGATTTGACTTCAGGTAAGGCCCTATACCCCGGTGGGGGGGGCGGTCAACATATGTACACCTTCGATGAAGACTTGAATAAATCTATTCTTTAAGAATCATTCATTATACTTACGAAGAATCTCATATTTTCTCAATGAGGATTTTGAAGGGCTCTCTTTTGTGGGATAATGAGAGGATAAAATTTTCATACCGTATGATGACTAAAAAGAAGGCACCAATGATTTACAGAGCAACAAGAAAGACTGTTGCAGATAGCAACGTATCCGGATCATTAACATTCGGTTTTGAATGGAAGATCACAAGCAAGGGAGAAAATTATCCTAGGGATTTTATTATAAAAAAAATGACAGATACGATTCATCATACCAATAGTGAACAGCCATCAAATATCAGATGTCATAGATTATCCGATTGCTCTTTTATCAGAAGGGCGAAGCTTACTAGTCAGATGTAATAGTAACCTGGCTCATTCCATGAAGAGGACATATATCTAATAAAAACTATGATAGAGATGGACAGATATATGGAAAAGAGTGAAAGAGATATAGAGAAAATGCTGTTATTATATTTTACTTAAAAGGAATTAAAACATACCAACGAAGCCATCAACATATTTAAAAAAAATACGTTTATCAGCTGTTTCTATTTCAAGAATATTAATTTCTTCTATCACATTTCGTGAGCTATTGATATTATTTTTAAAGTGCGTTAATTGAACCAAAACATAATAACAACACATGGTAAACGGATAATTATGTTGTTCTATTTCGTTACTCTGCCGGAAAAACATGGGCACTGTCAGGTTTGCAGTCAGCCAAAGATAAGGGTAGGTCACATACAATGGCTGAAACAGGAATCGAGCAATTCCGATAACTTTATAGATATTACAATTTCTGAAGCTCTTCGGAAATTCTTTTTTTTTTTCCTTCGGAGAGATTAAATACAAAGTAATCTTCAAAGCATTGCTTCTAAGCCGCTCACACCTCTCGCGAGAAATGATTGAAAAGTCTCCCATCAAAGGGTTTTCTTCGGCTACAGCAACGGTCGCAAGAGTTGCAACAAAAGCAAGTAAAAAATGCGCCGAAGTTTCTTCTGCGCAGTCGAGTTTTCTCTCAGCCACGGCCCATGAAACTCTCAACCGCGGCCCATGAAACTTTCAGCCACGGCCCGGTGGTGGCATATGCTGTTGGCACCTACCGCGGTGCCAGACGCACGATCATGGCTAACTTTAACCTTAAATAAAATACAAGCTACTGAGGCTATAGGACTGCAATTGGGCATCCTGATGATTGGAGGATGGATGATCAACATACCAATTTGCAGCCTCTCACCTCAGTAGTTTTTAAGATCTGAGGGCGGACAGAAAAGCGCGGACGGACAGACAAATAGCCATCTCCAGTTTCATTTTACAGAAAACTAAAAAGGTTTATATCGGAAGGAGCTCCTAGATTGGCAACTGTCACAAATAATAAATATACCAGTTTCTCGGATGACATGTCTATTGCTGACCTGTCTAGCTAAAAGAAGCGTTTATTGCATCTGGACGCGAGTATGGAACTAATCAAAAGGACGTCACCTGTTCTATGTATTAAAAAGTGGTTGTTTTAAATAAAACTACAATTGTTAAAGTCTGTTTTTTGCTCATTATCCCAACAATGTATTACAATGATTTTTTTTTTCATGAAGACGCACGGCTATCTTATATTAGGGGAGAAACTTCTTTTAAAATACGCAAGTGGTGCCATCAGTGCCAAGATTTACAAATATTTTCTTGATAAGTTACTTCTGAGTGTATTACGGAAATCAAATATTAACATAGGATCAGTGTCCTTTGTGTTATTGATGACAATCTGTTCTAATTTTGGATTGTGATGTCACCTTACAATCTCTTTGTATTAGTGCTTTAAGGCCTTTTACAAAGACTTTCGAGAAGTGAACTAACCTAGCAGCGTCCAGTCAGTAATGATAGACCATGACGGATATCCTTGATGGAGAAAACAACATTTTGTTCATTCAGAGTTTCCATGTGTATGTAACAAGGATCACATAATATATGCACTCTTGAAAGCTAGCCCCTACTAAAGGCTCTCAATTCACTGATGCCTCTAATGAATTAGCGAATTTATGAATACTTCTTACTTCTATTTTGTCCTTGTTATCCATGCCATTATAATTTTTGGGAGAAGAGAAAATAAAAAAAAAATAAAAATCTGTTTACATAATGGCTAATTTAGGGGAAGGGACCAAACCATCTACGTCATATCATCAGAGAACATGATTCAGACGAGTTTATGACTGATGCCAATTGAGATATCCTATCCGAAATGACCCATCTTGCCCTTCCCTACCACCGAGCACAGAAAACCATTCAGGCTGCCAAACATAATCCTTCCATAGGAGGCTTTTTAACCACTCCCGGGGA
The DNA here is from genome assembly GCF_040412425.1 of Macrobrachium rosenbergii. NCBI lineage: Eukaryota > Metazoa > Arthropoda > Malacostraca > Decapoda > Palaemonidae > Macrobrachium > Macrobrachium rosenbergii. Next base: position 724,556 of record NC_089764.1, on the reverse strand, counting down.
GGAGTGTTTGCTAGGAATAACTAGTAAGTGATACATTTCTTTGCATTCATTGTAACCTGCCTGGGAAGGAAAGGGGAGCTTCCGACAAGTTTCAGTTTATTGTGATGTTTATGAATAGATCTCAAGTAATACTGTAGTGATGCGGCTTTAACTCAGTTCCCGAGTAAGTGAAATAAAGTTATTATCCCTACATACCAAGGGTTTCAAAATCCACTTAAAGTTGTTATTGAAGGATATACGCAAAGATAAGGATCTGCACACATACTTTTACGCCACAAATAGCAGAGTTGTCCACTTCAGCCGCAAAAATTGTTTCATAAGTCATAACTTACTGAGATTGCCATATCAAGTGAATTATAATTTACTGGCTATTTCATTTTTGGAACCTTCACATTTAAAGGAGAGCACACACACACACATATGTATATATATATACATATATATATATATATATATATATATATATATATATATATATATGTGTGTGTGTGTATATATATATATATATATATATATATATATATATATATATATATATATATATATATATATATATATATATATATATATATATATATATATATACATATACATATCATATACATATACATATACATATACATATACATATTGTGAGGTTTAGTACTTCTGTTGGGACAATCGTTTGCCGATTGTTCCCTTGGTGGGTTGTTGCCTCCTTTCTTTTTTGTTTTCTTTGAAGGAAAGTTGACGTCTGTCGCGTGGTCTCTGACAGTGGCAGTCGGGTTTAGCATAGCAGCGAGTCAGGTTCCCGGTAGCTTTAGCAACATGGAGTCTTTGTTGGAGCAGCAGGTATTCCTTACCTGTTGGCCTCATCAGCTGAAGGATGGTGGGATAGCTAAATCATAGCCTTCCGTGGATCTTCCTGTATAACAGCAGACGTGCTGTTTCGACGTTTATCCTGTAATTCATCTGTGATGATGACTGTGTTCCAGTTGAGCAGTTGGTGGCTGCGTTGGTGTCTTCACAGGAGTTCGTCTGATTGCATTCATCCTTCTTGACAGCTGGGTCTGTCGTGTTATCTCCACGGAGATTGAGATTGTGTTTATCGGTGTTACCCCGAGTGATTTCATGTTTTGTTTGATTGATTATGCTGCCTATTTGTTTATTGGCAATGTCTGTTTATCTATTTACGCTGTCTGTATTGTTCTAGTAATTGATTTTATTTTGGTATAATTATTCATTTCATCATTATTAATGGTGTCGAGCAGTGTATGGCTCTGGAAATGATTTTCATTGCATTGTTATTATTAATGGTGTCGAGCAGTGTATGGCTCGGGTAATGATTTTCATTACATTATTATTATTAATGGTGTCGAGCAGTGTATGGCTCATTAATGTTTTTATTATATTATTGTTATTAATGGTGTAGAGCAGTGTATGGCTCAGGTAACTGAATTTTGAGATGCTTTTTGCATTATTTTGATTGATTGTCATTTCTAAGACTTGTTTATTAATTTTGACTGCTGCTGTTAATATTTATTTAATTATGTATGCTAAACCTGGACTCACTTGTATATATGTATATATCTTAGTATAATAAATTAGTTTAAGGTAATTTTTTTTGTTTCGTTCGGCTCCTTCCTCCTTTGTCTGCCTCAATTTCTGCCAGTCATTCCAGTCCCGTAACTTTGTTTGTATTTAAGAACCTGCTGAACCAAAAGTGGTTCATAACAATTGGCGACCGTGTTTCAGGATCGGTTCTGTTTTATCTGGCAGGGTTGTGACGGCACTGGAGGAGAGAGAGCGAGAGAGAGAGAGTGTGTGAAGTGTAAAAAAAAAAAAATTATTTTTTTTTCTTTTTAGGTAAGGAGGTGTGAGGTTTAGTACTTCTGTTGGGACAATCGTTTGCCGATTGTTCCCTTTGGTGGGTTGTTGCCTCCTTTCTTTTTTTTTTCTTTGAAGGAAAGTTGACGTCTGTCGCGTGGTCTCTGACAGTGGCAGTCGGGTTTAGCATAGCAGCGAGTCAGGTTCCCAGTAGCTTTAGCAACATGGAGTCTTTGTTGGAGCAGCAGGTATTCATTTACCTGTTGGCCTCATCAGCTGAAGGATGGTGGGATAGCTAAATCATAGCCTTCCGTGGATCTTCCTGTATAACAGCAGACGTGCTGTTTCGACGTTTATCCTGTAATTCATCTGTGATGATGACTGTGTTCCAGTTGAGCAGTTGGTGGCTGCGTTGGTGTCTTCACAGGAGTTCGTCTGATTGCATTCATCCTTCTTGACAGCTGGGTCTGTCGTGTTATCTCCACGGAGATTGAGATTGTGTTTATCGGTGTTACCCCGAGTGATTTCATGTTTTGTTTGATTGATTATGCTGCCTATTTGTTTATTGGCAATGTCTGTTTATCTATTTACGCTGTCTGTATTGTTCTAGTAATTGATGTTATTTTGGTATAATTATTCATTTCATTATTATTAATGGTGTCGAGCAGTGTTGGCTCTGGAAATGATTTTCATTGCATTGTTATTATTAATGGTGTCGAGCAGTGTATGGCTCGGGTAATGATTTTCATTACATTATTATTATTAATGGTGTCGAGCAGTGTATGGCTCGGGTAATGTTTTTTATTATATTATTGTTATTAATGGTGTAGAGCAGTGTATGGCTCAGGTAACTGAATTTTGAGATGCTTTTTGCATTATTTTGATTGATTGTCATTTCTAAGACTTGTTTATTAATTTTGACTGCTGCTGTTAATATTTATTTAATTATGTATGCTAAACCTGGACTCACTTGTATATATGTATATATCTTAGTATAATAAATTAGTTTAAGGTAATTTTTTTTGTTTCGTTCAGCTCCTTCCTCCTTTGTCTGCCTCAATTTCTGCCAGTCATTCCAGTCCCGTAACTTTGTTTGTATTTAAGAACCTGCTGAACCAAAAAGTGGTTCATAACAATTGGCGACCGTGTTTCAGGATCGGTTCTGTTTTATCTGGCAGGGTTGTGACGGCACTGGAGGAGAGAGAGCGAGAGAGAGAGAGTGTGTGAAGTGTAAAAAAAAAAAAATTATTTTTTTTTTTCTGTTAGGTAAGGAGGTGTGAGGTTTAGTACTTCTGTTGGGACAATCGTTTGCCGATTGTTCCCTTGGTGGGTTGTTGCCTCCTTTCTTTTTTTTCTTTGAAGGAAAGTTGACGTCTGTCGCGTGGTCTCTGACAGTGGCAGTCGGGTTTAGTATAGCAGCGAGTCAGGTTCCCGGTAGCTTTAGCAACATGGAGTCTTTGTTGGAGCAGCAGGTATTCATTACCTGTTGGCCTCATCAGCTGAAGGATGGTGGGATAGCTAAATCATAGCCTTCCGTGGATCTTCCTGTATAACAGCAGACGTGCTGTTTCGACGTTTATCCTGTAATTCATCTGTGATGATGACTGTGTTCCAGTTGAGCAGTTGGTGGCTGCGTTGGTGTCTTCACAGGAGTTCGTCTGATTGCATTCATCCTTCTTGACAGCTGGGTCTGTCGTGTTATCTCCACGGAGATTGAGATTGTGTTTATCGGTGTTACCCCGAGTGATTTCATGTTTTGTTTGATTGATTATGCTGCCTATTTGTTTATTGGCAATGTCTGTTTATCTATTTACGCTGTCTGTATTGTTCTAGTAATTGATGTTATTTTGGTATAATTATTCATTTCATTATTATTAATGGTGTCGAGCAGTGTATGGCTCTGGAAATGATTTTCATTGCATTGTTATTATTAATGGTGTCGAGCAGTGTATGGCTCAGGTAATGATTTTCATTTTATTATTATTAATGGTGTCGAGCAGTGTATGGCTCATTAATGTTTTATATTATTGTTATTAATGGTGTAGAGCAGTGTATGGCTCAGGTAACTGAATTTTGAGATGCTTTTTTGCATTATTTTGATTGATTGTCATTTCTAAGACTTGTTTATTAATTTTGACTGCTGCTGTTAATATTTATTTAATTATGTATGCTAAACCTGGACTCACTTGTATATATGTATATATCTTAGTATAATAAATTAGTTTAAGGTAATTTTTTTTGTTTCGTTCGGCTCCTTCCTCCTTTGTCTGCCTCAATTTCTGCCAGTCATTCCAGTCCCGTAACTTTGTTTGTATTTAAGAACCTGCTGAACCAAAAGTGGTTCATAACAATTGGCGACCGTGTTTCAGGATCGGTTCTGTTTTATCTGGCAGGGTTGTGACGGCACTGGAGGAGAGAGAGCGAGAGAGAGAGAGTGTGTGAAGTGTAAAAAAAAAAAAAAAATTATTTTTTTTTTCTGTTAGGTAAGGAGGTGTGAGGTTTAGTACTTCTGTTGGGACAATCGTTTGCCGATTGTTCCCTTGGTGGGTTGTTGCCTCCTTTCTTTTTTGTTTTCTTTGAAGGAAAGTTGACGTCTGTCGCGTGGTCTCTGACAGTGGCAGTCGGGTTTAGCATAGCAGCGAGTCAGGTTCCCGGTAGCTTTAGCAACATGGAGTCTTTGTTGGAGCAGCAGGTATTCCTTACCTGTTGGCCTCATCAGCTGAAGGATGGTGGGATAGCTAAATCATAGCCTTCCGTGGATCTTCCTGTATAACAGCAGACGTGCTGTTTCGACGTTTATCCTGTAATTCATCTGTGATGATGACTGTGTTCCAGTTGAGCAGTTGGTGGCTGCGTTGGTGATTTCACAGGAGTTCGTCTGATTGCATTCATCCTTCTTGACAGCTGGGTCTGTCGTGTTATCTCCACGGAGATTGAGATTGTGTTTATCGGTGTTACCCCGAGTGATTTTGTTTTGTTTGATTGATTATGCTGCCTATTTGTTTATTGGCAATGTCTGTTTTATCTATTTACGCTGTCTGTATTGTTCTAGTAATTGATGTTATTTTGGTATAATTATTCATTTCATTATTATTAATGGTGTCGAGCAGTGTATGGCTCTTGATTTTCATTGCATTGTTATTATTCATGGTGTCGAGCAGTGTATGGCTCGGGTAATGATTTTCATTACATTATTATCATTAATGGTGTCGAGCAGTGTATGGCTCGGGTAATGTTTTTTATTATTATTAATGGTGTAGAGCAGTGTATGGCTCAAGTAACTGAATTTTGAGATGCTTTTTGCATTATTTTGATTGATTGTCATTTCTTAAGACTTGTTTATTAATTTTGACTGCTGCTGTTAATATTTATTTAATTATGTATGCTAAACCTGGACTCACTTGTATATATGTATATATCTTAGTATAATAAATTAGTTTAAGGTAATTTTTTTTTGTTTCGTTCAGCTCCTTCCTCCTTTGTCTGCCTCAATTTCTGCCAGTCATTCCAGTCCCGTAACTTTGTCTGTATTTAAGAACCTGCTGAACCAAAAGTGGTTCATAACATTTGGCGACCGTGTTTCAGGATCGGTTCTGTTTTTATCTGGCAGGGTTGTGACGGCACTGGAGGAGAGAGAGCGAGAGAGAGAGAGTGTGAAGTGTAAAAAAAAATTATTTTTTTTTTTTTGTTAGGTAAGGAGGTGTGAGGTTTAGTACTTCTGTTGGGACAATCGTTTGCCGATTGTTCCCTTGGTGGGTTGTTGCCTCCTTTCTTTTTTTTTTCTTTGAAGGAAAGTTGACGTCTGTCGCGTGGTCTCTGACAGTGGCAGTCGGGTTTAGTATAGCAGCGAGTCAGGTTCCCGGTAGCTTTAGCAACATGGAGTCTTTGTTGGAGCAGCAGGTATTCCTTACCTGTTGGCCTCATCAGCTGAAGGATGGTGGGATAGCTAAAATCATAGCCTTCCGTGGATCTTTCCTGTATAACAGCAGACGTGCTGTTTCGACGTTTATCCTGTAATTCATCTGTGATGATGACTGTGTTCCAGTTGAGCAGTTGGTGGCTGCGTTGGTGTCTTCACAGGAGTTCGTCTGATTGCATTCATCCTTCTTGACAGCTGGGTCTGTCGTGTTATCTCCACGGAGATTGAGATTGTGTTTATCGGTGTTACCCTGAGTGATTTCATGTTTTGTTTGATTGATTATGCTGCCTATTTGTTTATTGGCAATGTCTGTTTATCTATTTACGCTGTCTGTATTGTTCTAGTAATTGATGTTATTTTGGTATAATTATTTATTTTCATTATTTTAATGGTGTCGAGCAGTGTATGGCTCTGGAAATGATTTTCATTGCATTGTTATTATTAATGGTGTCGAGCAGTGTATGGCTCGTAATGATTTTCATTACATTATTATTATTAATGGTGTCGAGCAGTGTATGGCTCAAGTAATGTTTTTTTATTATATTATTGTTATTAATGGTGTAGAGCAGTTTGGCTCAGGTAACTGAATTTTGAGATGCTTTTTTAGCATTATTTTGATTGATTGTCATTTCTAAGACTTGTTTATTAATTTTGACTGCTGCTGTTAATATTTATTTAATTATGTATGCTAAACCTGGACTCACTTGTATATATGTATATATCTTAGTATAATAAATTAGTTTAAGGTAATTTTTTTTGTTTCGTTCAGCTCCTTCCTCCTTTGTCTGCCTCAATTTCTGCCAGTCATTCCAGTCCCGTAACTTTGTTTGTATTTAAGAACCTGCTGAACCAAAAGTGGTTCATAACAATTGGCGACCGTGTTTCAGGATCGGTTCTGTTTTATCTGGCAGGGTTGTGACGGCACTGGAGGAGAGAGCGAGAGAGAGAGTGTGTGAATGTAAAAAAAAAAAAAAAAAAATTATTTTTTTTTTTTTAGGTAAGGAGGTGTGAGGTTTAGTACTTCTGTTGGGACAATCGTTTGCCGATTGTTCCCTTGGTGGGTTGTTGCCTCCTTTCTTTTTTATTTTCTTTGAAGGAAAGTTGACGTCTGTCGCGTTGTCTCTGACAGTGGCAGTCGGGTTTAGCATAGCAGCGAGTCAGGTTCCCGGCAGCTTTAGCAACATGGAGTCTTTGTTGGAGCAGCAGGTATTCCTTACCTGTTGGCCTCATCAGCTGAAGGATGGTGGGATAGCTAAATCATAGCCTTCCGTGGATCTTCCTGTATAACAGCAGACGTGCTGTTTCGACGTTTTATCCTGTAATTCATCTGTGATGATGACTGTGTTCCAGTTGAGCAGTTGGTGGCTGCGTTGGTGTCTTCACAGGAGTTCGTCTGATTGCATTCATCCTTCTTGACAGCTGGGTCTGTCGTGTTATCTCCACGGAGATTGAGATTGTGTTTATCGGTGTTACCCCGAGTGATTTCATGTTTTGTTTGATTGATTATGCTGCCTATTTGTTTATTGGCAATGTCTGTTTATCTATTTACGCTGTCTGTATTGTTCTAGTAATTGATGTTATTTTGGTATAATTATTCATTTCATTATTATTAATGGTGTCGAGCAGTGTATGGCTCTGGAAATGATTTTCATTGCATTGTTATTATTAATGGTGTCGAGCAGTGTATGGCTCGGGTAATGATTTTCATTACATTATTATTATTAATGGTGTCGAGCAGTGTATGGCTCGGGTAATGTTTTTTATTATATTATTGTTATTAATGGTGTAGAGCAGTGTATGGCTCAGGTAACTGAATTTTGAGATGCTTTTGCATTATTTTGATTGATTGTCATTTCTAAGACTTGTTTATTAATTTTGACTGCTGCTGTTAATATTTATTTAATTATGTATGCTAAACCTGGACTCACTTGTATATATGTATATATCTTAGTATAATAAATTAGTTTAAGGTAATTTTTTTTGTTTCGTTCGGCTCCTTCCTCCTTTGTCTGCCTCAATTTCTGCCAGTCATTCCAGTCCTGTAACTTTGTTTGTATTTAAGAACCTGCTGAACCAAAAGTGGTTCATAACAATATACATATACATATACATATACATATACATATACATATACATATACATATACATATACATATACATATACATATACATATATATATATATATATATATATATATATATATATATATATATATATATATATATATATATATATATATATATATATATATATATATATAAACTGCAATGTAGCCTATTCTACTCTGAAGCTACCCTTATCAAGTGGGAAGGGGTTACGACCACACTATCCATGCTTTTTCTTATGAAATTGAGCATCGTCACTGCAAAAGCACAGTATATTTCCAACGTAAGCAACTTATTAGGACATACACAAATATATCTCCCTGTATGTCACTTATTCAGGGGTCATATTGTGGTCATCTTGGAAAATGGACGCCATTTTGGAATTCCAAATAGTTGGGTTTTTTTCTGAAAGTCCGATGCAAAAAGTTAGGTATACCTTAGTTTTACCAGACCACTGAGCTGATTAACAGCTCTCCTGGGGCTGGCCCGAAGGATTAGACTTATTTTACATGGCTAAGAACCAATTGGTTACCTAGCAACGGGACCTACAGCTTATTGTGGAATCCGAACCACATTATACCGAGAAATGAATTTCTATCACCGGAAATAAATTCCTCTAATTCTTCATTAGCCGGCCGGAGACTAGAACTCGGGCCTACTAAGTGCTAGCCGACAACTCTACCGACTCTACCAACGAAGAACTAGTCCGATGCAAAACAAATACTACCGCCAATTATGAACGATTGAACGTGTTATTTGCTTTTCTCAGAGTTCAGTATTTGTGCTTAGATGCCCTGACATTGACTGAGATATACCACCAAGAATTCTGGAGAGAACGCAATCGTTTGGTAAACAATACTGAAAACAGAGAGAAAGCGATAAAAAAATACCTTCCATTAACAACGATCTTCTCTTGCATCCAATTTATGCTTGGAAAATTAGTTGCCCTTTCAATGCTACACCAAACAACAGAGTAGAGATGAAGTTCCTCACATTGCATGATGCCAGGAAACTCGTTATAACTGGCGTATTGCATTCCATGCCATTGTTTTCTTATAATACTGACACAATTTATCACTGAACTCTACCTTCATGGCATTTTATATACGCAATCCCAGCTACGTTTCCTTGTGAATCCTAAAGTGCCTTCCAAAGATAATTGGAGAAATTTTATCAGCAAACTGTTCATACTTTGTTACATGACATCACTGGCTCGAGAAGCCATATTTAAATGTGTTCCATCTTGTGTAAAAAATAAATAAATAAATTGTTACGACCCGGGTGGGGCGTTATGAGGGTTCTTTAACATACTCAGGACGGGACTGTCATGACTGACGGCAGATGCAACAAACAAAGGAGGAGAAAACAACAAAAACTATAAAATGAGCTTAATATTAATTTATTTTTACAAGTATTTACAAGTGAGTCAGGTCTGGTAAAAAGATAAAACCATAAGTATAAAAAAAAAACCAAAAGGCAGCACTAAACAAAATAAAGTTAAATAAACGATTAACTTCATAAACAAAAAAAAACAACAGCAGGCAGAAAAAAAAAACAAACATACGTCCTCCATCGGGGCATCAAGACAACCCTCAGCTGCACAACAGGGACAAGAACCCACCAACCAGAATACCCCGATGGAGACGTCAGGACAGCCTCACGCTGTCATCAAAGATGAGCAGCTCGTGGTCACACGACTACTCATGGTCACACTCCACCTCTAGGTCATGCTCCATTTCGAATGCGTGCTCCAATTTGCTGCTCAAAAACTCGACCAACGTCGACTCCAAAAACTGTCTGCTGCCGCTGCCACTGCTGCTACCTTCGCTGCCCTACCAGACCCGACTGAGGAAAGAAAAACGGCAGCTCACCGACGAAAACATCAAAACAAAAAAAACTTGAAGGTAAGGGCAGCAATCCACAAAAAAACGAGCGGGGAACCAGCAGTTCCCGCAAAACCATCACTTAACGTGACACCTCCCCACCTAAAAGAAAAAAAAAAAGATTATTTTTTTTCTTACACTCATGCTCCCCTCCAATGCCGTAACAACCCCGCCAGCCAAAACAGAGCCGTCCTGTCACGGTCGCCATTGTAATGCAGGGTTAGGGGAACTAGAAAAATCATCCCTATTGGTCAACCTAGCCATCTCTAGTTTCAAGTTGGCCATTTCCAACTCGTGTCTCCTCACCCTCTCATTCTCTTCAAACTCTAGTTTTCTCAATTCCACACGTTTACACAATAGTTTAAATTCAATGTCTTCCTTGGACTCAGCCACAGGAGGTAATTCATTAGCTGTAACTTCAGGTGGGATCACGAAAGGGTTTACGGAATTATTAGCAGGAGGCTCAAAATTAGCAGGACCTCATAGATCACACCAGTGCGTGGAGGATCATCAAACAGGGTAAGTCCTGCCGAAACACTTACCTGATCCTCCTCGTCAGGTCCAGTCACACTCACACTCTCATTCTCACCATCTTCATCCCTAACTAAATTTTCAGCCTCTTCCATTTCCTGGTCAACCTTCTGCCTAACTAAATCCAAAATATGTTTGCGGGAACTGCAACTTGCCCCGGAATTCCCAACCAACGGGCACAACTCAACAAATGCTTCTTACTCAACACTGAGAGATACCTAAGGCAATCTGCCGACCCCAAAAATTCAGCAGGATTAAATTCAAAATTATCCATACTAGCAAATTAATAAGGGGGAGAAAGGTACCCAACAAAAGTAAATAAATACTGCTAACCCAAACCTCCGGTGTGGAACCACCGACCAATGTCTTGAGTTTACTGCTACCAGATCCAGTCAGGTCGCCAATCTGTTACAAACCTTATTGTGAGGCTGTAACGCAGGTTCTATAGCCTGCTGAAATCTGAGCAGTAATGTTTTAATACCTCAAGTACACTGGTCAGGGCGGAACAAACACAAGAGGAAAAAGTTAACAATATTTATTATTACAACACCAATCAAATATTAAGTGACAAGAAGAACTGCTTGCACTGTACAAACAAACAGGACGGTGAACATATCAGAAAAACATACCGAGGAATAACCCGTCCTCAAGAACACCTAAAACTAAGAAACTAACCCTAACATAGAATAAGCAGAACCAGTCAAAATGACTAATAGCATAATATGCCAGCCAACAAATAAACACTACCTATTATACTAAACAGAAAGAAAGACGGGTAGAAGTAAAACACGGAAAACCTTAAGATTCCTACCTAGTCTTACAAAACTATAATTAATATATACAATTACACTAAAGACAACAACAGGCCTCCGATATAATTCATAATATGATTATAAATAAATCAATAAAGGTTTAATAACAGGCTTGAAGAGCCACTTGCGAGTTCTATAAACGAAACGATCACGTACAAAAAAAAAAGGAGAATGTTCAGAGATTACACTCTTACTCGGCTGCCACTCCAACCCCCTGCGAAGTGGACGAATGATACTCTGGAGTCCAGATTCAAGATTATCGTCATCAAGGTGGGCCCACACGAATAGCAACTAAAGGAGGTCTTACCTGGCGAAAGCCTCCCTACTTGACTCCTAACTCATCCGCAGGGCTCCCATACAGGCGTGACGGACATCAGATGAAGGGAACAATAAATAGGCGATTCCCTTTCACGGCTCAATATCCCAAGCCAGGAATGAAACAAAGCGTAAGGGTCGCAGGTGACACAATCGCCTGCAATAACGAGTTTCAGCACCAAAAGACAGGCTCCAGTCGTCGCAGGTGACCGAAAGGACCTGCAAATGCAGCCGGCAATAGAGCAAAGGCACAACAAGTGGTAATCACGTCTACAGCCAATCCGTCAGGGGAGGTGCAAGGATGAGAACTGTTATCTCGGAAACACAATTCCTTTGCGACGAAAACTCTCCACACTCGACCACGTCACTCAAAAATATAGGAAACGTAAAAATCGTTAATGAGGTCGTTAAAACGCTAAACAAGCGGGGAGGAGGCGGCAAAACCAAATAACGAACTCTTATCCGTTACCAAATGTACGTAAACTTAAATCTTACAATTAAATATACAAAATATGATTTTAGGAAAAATACTAACATAACTTACGTTAATGAAAACTACCAAGGCAGAAAAAATCTTAAGCCAAACATACGTCCTCCATCGGGGCATCAAGACAGCCCTCAGCTGCACAACAGGGACAAGAACCCACCAACCAGAATACCCCGATGGAGACGTCAGGACAGCCTCACGCTGTCATCAGAGATGAGCAGCTCGTGGTCACACGACTACTCATGGTCACACTCCACCTCTAGGTCGTGCTCCATTTCGAATGCGTGGTCCAATTTGCTGCTCAAAAACTCGACCTACGTCGACTCCAAAAACTGCCTGCTGCCGCTGCCACTGCCGCTACCTTCGCTGCCCTACCAGACCCGACTGAGGAAAGAAAAACGGCAGCTCACCGACGAAAACATCAAAACAAAAAAAAACTTGAAGGTAAGGAGGCAGAAATCCACAAAAGGGAACGAGCGGGGAACCAGCAGTTCCCGCAAAACCATCACTTAACGCGACGTAAATAAATAAATACATGAAAATTAGCGATTCATTTCTTCTGAGTTTCGTGACTATTTTTCCCAAATTTACAATAATTTTGACTGTTCTAGAGGTCAACTCAGGGTTAAATATCTCATTTTTCTCTATGATGAAAAACTAGAGGTTGGGGTTCAATTTCTTCACCTAACTTATTTTCCAAGATCATAGCTCACTTATAAAGGACAAACCTTAAGCCTTTTTTCTCCTCATGATCTCAGATACTGAGATAATGAAGGACAATAATACGCATCACGCACCTAGGGCATTGTTCTATTACAGTATTTGAAGACCTTTCTCTTGTATGCTTACACAACTTGCACGAGGGTTAGATTAGTCTCCCTTTTAGAATCTTAATTACTTTTAATGAGGGTGAAGATGCAAACCTGGGTGACTTGGTATTTCTGCCACTCCTATATGCAAAATAAAAAAAAAATATCCTTAAACTCAATTTTAAAAAATTTCATTGTCTTTTATTATCATTTCTAAAAAAATTAATCTGTGACATCAAAAACGGTTAATAAATCATATGCTGTAAATATTACGGTTCACTGCAATTGCTTGATGTAACCTTAGGGTGTAATGGCAGTATTTGTCTGTCAAAACTAATGCAGTTGAAACCTAGTTATTATTATTATTATTATTATTATTATTATTATTATTATTATTATTATTATTATTATTATTATTATTATTATTATTCGCAAATATACAAAAATAAAAATACTTTGCCTATCTTTCCTTTAATTCATGAGATTCTTTTCGCATTAGACTGATATTTTTTTACTGTGGTGTTAATTATTTCATCTCGTGCCTTTCAAAGCATGATGAAAACCTTATAGTTTGTGTGTGTGTGTGTGTGTGTGTGTTTAACTTCCACTGAACTACAAGAAATTTGCCAAACACGGATTTCCATTTTATTAAAACGTCCCATTCAACAACCCCACTCACACGCCTCCCACTTGTCTTTGTTGACCTAAATAAGCTCCTTCATATATGCCAAGGTAAATTGATACATTCTTTTGTGAGGATATTGACCCTGACTACATGAGTAATTCCATGTTTTTGTCATGCTATCGACCGAGGTCGCGCTACCACACGGTGCATTGTTCTATTCTCTTATTTCCTCTTGTTGCCTCCCTGGGTATTTTTTTCCTTTTTTTTTTTTTTAGACATAGCATCAGTGATAAAGAAGAATGAATTATGGAACTCTTGCAATTTAGTATTGTATCGATGAAAAGAAGACTAGTTTGTTTTGCATTGTCTCTAGATGAATCAGAAATTGGTGATTTGCGTAATCTCTGCATATATTTTCCTTCAGGTTATCAGTATTTTCCTAAGAATAATAAACACGATTATGAAGATTATGAATAAGAAAAAGAAAATACAAATAGAAGGCTCCACAGCTTAACAGTATTCTCACTTTTTGTAATGGCAACAGTATGAAAAAATGCGTAACTCGTGAAATGACCGAAGATTGTAGCGAATCCAATGAAAGAAACTTACTAAGAATGAGGTATTATCAGATGTTATAATTCTTTGAAGCAAATATGGTCAGGTACGTTACTTTCTTCTCTGTTATTTTTTGTTATTATCTAAATAACTTGAGATCATTTCACATATAATCTTAATCACGTTTAAACTTATTGTTCAAAAACAATAAAATGTACAATGAAACCAAGAAAGTAACTGTAGAAACAAATCTTGAATACTTTTAGTTTAAATTTACTACTGAAATTACGGATTTTTGAAAACTTTTCTAATGGCACATAATACAATCCTTCGTTACCTGAATTGTTTACCATATTCTTCCTGTAAAGTATATTTCATTCACAAAACTGTCCTTTTTGCAAGTACGTGTATACTTATTTCCATCTCCCAATATTCGTAAGTTTATTTGCTCCGGGAGAGAGAGAGAGAGAGAGAGAGAGAGAGAGAGAGAGAGAGAGAGAGAGAGAGAGAGAGAGAGAGAGAGAGAGATTCCTTTATCAGAGAGTTATTTGGAAAGAATCATTTACATCCTCTTTTCTCCCCAAGAGAAATTTGCTCGCTGGCACAGCCCCACTAAGGCCAAGTGATCATGGAATCGGATGTTTTGGCCTTGAAAGCCATATTCGCGGGAACCGAGAAATATCTCTTTCTCTATGAGCTCCCAGACTCTCCATATCTGGCTCCAAGAAAGATTTAACATCTCCCAAACCTTTGCTCTGCATTGCTTTAAGGAAAGATGCTGGTTTTCGTGATATACACCACAAGGGGTCTTTCATTGTTGTGCAAGAACAGCTATTTGTTTCTAGGAAGGTTTCGGTATCAGAGAAAAATAGAGATATTGTTGCATCCCTGCAGTATATTTCTATCCTGTGATTAACAATTCTGTCTCGAATTCGTTAAAGAAGACTCTACTCAGGGAAAAGGTGACAGTGTCATACAGACTTCAGCAACGAACAGAAATGCACGTCTACCGAAAGGTTAGTGTGTGAAGAAATTCACTCATGGAAGTGAATAATGGATGAATCTCTGTGGAGACTATATAGGGGACTCTGAAAAATTATATACTGTATACCCTCCATGAACAAAAGAATGCCACATCATTGACCATATCAAGTCATATTTAAGTGCGAAAATCACACAGGAACAGCCTTACCGTCAGCGAAGACCTGTACCAACGTAGCCTTCCTCCCTACCCTCTCTCTGTCTGTCTGTCTGTCTGCCTCTCTCTCTCTCTCTCTCTCTCTCTCTCTCTCTCTCTCTCTCTCTCTCTACCTTTCAGTCAGATCAGAATTTAACAGAATGATTTCACGGCAATGACGAAAAAAAAAACAACCACAACTGATGGAAGACTTGTCAGCAGGTTTGCGGGCACGAAGTGTGATTTGGGCATACACACAACTTTAGTTAACCAGGGACCGTTCAGTCGCCTAATTATCACCTCATTTTCAAGACTGGTATTCGATCGTTATCGCATAGAACCTAGATGGTAGATTGTCAGCTTGACAAACAGCGTCAGAATATTCATAAGTTATTAAGATACAGTGTCCGTTGGCTATATAAATATTAAGTTATTATCATGATGTAATTTTAGACCCCGTAAAAAGAGCTGCAACTGTTTTCGGTTTCCTGTGAGTGTTAACGAACGCGTTTCAGTTTCCTTTGGCGTTTCTGAGGGAAAGTGTAGGTCGAAGTCTGAATGGTTTAATATAGAAATTGTCAATATATGGTGATTTTTTAAAGGATTAAGTACGTAGATATGACGATGGTAATTCCTCAAGATACTTAAGAATTTGTATTTTATTGGCAAGGTATGATTAAGATAAATTTGGCTTAAAATGAGGACTGAAAAAAATGTGGTAATTTCGGCGCGAATTAACCCTGTCACAGAAGCATTTGGTCTGTTACTTCTTTTTTTCATGGTGAGGATTGTAAGAGCTGACTTGTGTGCTGGAAGAAGTTATATTTTGTATTACATTGTTTTATGACTGAATGAAAGTAATTCTAATACAGTAAACACATCCGTTTGATTTTTTTGATATACTAATCTGATTATAGGGTCTGCAGTGGGAGGAGTTTAATGACATCACCAACAGAAAAGGTGGTTGTTTTCCGCCCAAGCTACTGGTGATTCCCATAAAGTTACTGAGGAAAAGGTGAACAGCACTGGTAAAAACGAAAATATTCATTCAGTTTGTATTTGATGTCTGTCACGGTGGTAGCGGTTTGATTTTGAGGTTTAAACCTTCCTGGGATGACAAGGGGACCGTGTGCCAAATTTTGTCTGCTTCTGTCAAGCGGTTCTGATTTCTATAGAGTCGAAACATACAAACATTCACTTTTATATATATACAAATGATGCATCTGTAGGATCAGTTATTTTTAGACTGCAGTTCTCTTATTTCTTCCATATTTGTAGATCTTCAAAGCTAAATCTCCGAAGGCTAAGACAAAATAGTTTCTATTTTTCCATCTGTTACCTTATACTGACAGTTGTTTCAGCCATTCATTCACGGTTATCATCAGAACTAAATTACAATCCTTTATTCATTAAGTTTGATAAATAAAGAGGGGAAAACTGCATGCTGCCGATTAAAAAAAAAAAAATCGATGATAGAAGTTACAGACTGTAGTTTGTAGGATGTTCAAGCTTAACAAAAAAGAAGGCAATTTATTGACTGAAATTAGAAGCTTCTATATGAAAGTGACACTTTTATTAGGATAATTGGACTCGAGAGCAAAGTGAAACTTGTCTTAGAATAAATTCAAATTAGAGTGGTTAGTTGCGTGAAAAACAGGGTTATCATGACACCTAAACTCTTTCAGTTGTCCTTGCAATATTTCTTCATTATAATTGTTACTTGCCAGCCTTGGCCTTGGCAAAGGAAAACAAAACAACTGAGAAAAATGGAAAGATGATGATTACTAACCTTAGGTACTCTTTTAAGTCAAGTTACTAGAAGACGTAAATATACTCGTTAACAATCAACTAATTTACTCAACAATTAAAACTATAGTGTACAAATTAATTACAACCAAGGGCACACATGATTGATTAAATAAGCTTTATAGCCTTAGAGGACAGTGCCATAAAGTAAGTATACCTTAGTTTTACCAGACCACTGAGCTGATTAGCAGCTCTCCTAGGGCTGGCCCGAAGGATTAGACTTATTTTACGTGGCTAAGAACCAATTGGTTACTTAGCAACGGGACTTACAGTTTATTGTGGAATCCGATCCACATTATAGCGAGAAATGAATTTCTATCACCAGAAATACATTCCTCTAACTCTTCATCAGCCGGCCGAGGGAATTGAACTCCGGCCCATCGAGTGACAGTCTGAAGCTCAAGCGATTCGGCCAACAAAGGGCTAGGACAGTGCCATAAAAAGGTAAAATTCCTTGTCCCTTTACACATGGATGAGTGCAGGCAACAAATGAAAGGGCGAGCTGAGAGTGTCCTCGGTCACTCACGATAAAGGCATCCCTCTAAAAGAGAGAGGTGTCGAATTAACTATGGGATTGGCGAGAATTCAAGCCCGAATACCAGGCAATTGAAATAATAAGGATTCACTAACTAGCAACGTGCCCACGAATGGCACAGCCAATCGAAACTCACCTGTATCGCACTGTTCACAAATTGGAATTAACTAGCATGCAAACTATGGGTGGCCGTGGCTGAGCTAGGGAACAAAAGGAGAGTTTACTGAGATGAATGGAGAGAGAGAAATACACGTGGTGAAGCACGGGATTTACTTGGAGGGGTTCGTTAAAAAGTCAAGAAGTAACTCAATGTGAGGAAAAACCGGCCAAAAAAATACTCAAGTTGTCTTAGGCTTGCCGTAGGAGTCCAAAGGAACGATCCAGTATTTGGGTATCCTGAACTAAGGCCCGTCACACATGGGGCACGGGTTGGTGGACCTGTGAAATGGGCGAGCGAGAACAATGGACATCCGCTCGCTGTCAGAGCGAAAACACAATGAGAAGGAACCTAGGATGGGCACACCCAGCTCATGGCAAGACTAGAGTGCCTCAGGGTCCAATATGGCCGCCACTTATAGTAACAACTGCAGTCCTTGTAGCGGCTCACTATCGCGGCAACCTATAACAAATGAGAGGTTGTTGGCAGAGGAGGAAATACAGGGAGATAAAAAAATGAGAGGCTTATATTATATGGGCAGCCATTTGCACTTCATTTGCATGGGGGCAGCCATTTTATGATTATCTTTACATAAAGATAATCAATAACAGGTTCAGAGACACTGTTACACTAAGTTTGTACCTTTCCAATTTACACAGTCTTAAAAACAATTTACTTATATTCTTTCATCTTTTAGTTTTCAATTTACTCTCAATAAACTGACTTCTACAGCACTCAGCCTAAACCCCTCCCTCATAACGTCCCTGTCAAGTCAGTTGTCAGGGAGTTATCAGTTATTAAACACCACAGGCAACTCTGTTCTTCCCTGATCAGTCATTCTTAAATGTCTTACGTCGTGGTCAAAATCCAGACATATACCCCTTCCTTCTTAAAAAGAAAAAAAAGATCCTTTATGCAAAATAAAGAGAAACTGGAATCATGTCTCAACTTTTACTTATGTTCCCTCTCCATTTGTGAACTACTGTGCCAATTAAATGTATGTACAGTTCGTGTTGTATTCACTCCCCACCCCCAAAAAAAAAATAAATGATTTCCTTTAATTCAGTCATCCATTTATTCAAATGTTGGTTTTATTTTTTTCTGAAACACATCCCTAATAAAGAACAACAAAGGAAGTGTTGACCAAGACCTGAAAGTAAAGTCAGTGAAAGCTTACCTCTTGATATAAATGTAGTCATAATTATGAAGGTACTTAACTTTGGCCTCTTGATCATGACTTAAATTTAGCAGTACTTTTGATTTCAGAAAAATGAATTATCCTTTTGGGAAATTCAAAAGAAAAACTTTACTGTGCAAATTTAATGGCAGTGAGTTGAAAATAATTCACTTAAAACATATCAGAATTTGTTTCACTAAGACATCGCTTTGTATTCTTACACAATGGTCAGAACTTTTAGTTATATGAAGAGCTATTGCTCAGAATGACATTTTCTTTGGGACAAAATTCATAGTTTAACAGTGGCCGAATAAATGTAGAATTGCCACTTTGGGAAACTGTAAAAATAAACTAATGGAGATACTTTGCCTTCAAAGCTCTGAAGTACTGGTAGTGCAAATATTTCAATCACAATAACGCACGATCTATCAAGGCAGGGTCAAAGTAACTCCAGAAAGCTGAATTATATTTCATTCTAATTTTCTCTACATTGTAAGGTCTTTCAAAAGATAATGACAATTTCATGACTCTATGAAAATTTTTGCTTCTCAATAACTTGAGAAATAAATCAACTTCGTATATCAGTTTACAGGAGCTATTGTCATATGGGTTTACATAGAGAATGAACATACAAATAAAGATAGAATATTTCCTTCATTTTCTTGAGTCATTTCACCCGGAATATTTCAACATACATATTATATTTCCAGTCTTACTTCAACTTGGGTTGTGATTTCTGGTTATCGTTTTTTTTTTTTTCAGGAAAAACTAAACGAATAAAAGTCAATGACCTATTGAATATTCGTTGACTTTGTTGTTTAAAAAAATGGAAAACTTAAAGAACACATCAGTTTATAATGACGATTTGAAATACATGACCAGAATTATTTTGGTAGGATGTGTCGACAACTATACTGAAAACCTTACCCTTCCATTGCATAGAAATTAGGGCAGACCTTTTTCGGCAACTAATTTAAAGATTTACTCTTAAAGATTGATAGTATAGTTAAATGGGCTGGTTAAGATCAATCCTACTTGTTACAAAATGAGTGGTAGAGAAATTTGCAAAACGGTGGATTTACAGAAAATCAAACAAAGTAGCGCTACACTATTAAGACACCTTCATTAACGCTCTAATCCTAATATAACTGGGAGGAGGGAAGTTAATTTATTTCCATGTCAAAATTGATCGTACTGTAGTGAAGAATGTATATATATATGTATATATATATATATATATATATATATATATATATATATATATATATATATATATATATATATATATATATATATATGTGTGTGTGTGTGTGTGTGTGTGTGTGTGTGTGTGTGTGTGTGTGTGTGCATTTTCACGTATTTAGAAAATCTGTCCCTCCAGTCTGTTAGCTAGGAAATAAAATTTATTGTCGGCTGGAAGGAATCCCACTAGGGTGGGCAAATGTATACATCTTAACCCCATATCGTATGATTTTAGGGGACAGAAAGCCATTAGGGAAGAAGGACCAGTCAGAACAGTAATTGGGCTGCTAAGCTGACCCTCAGGTAGTCTTTAATATAAGACCTATAGTTGTTATTGCTCCTTCCAGATCTGCTGATGTCCTGTGCCCATCCCTAGAAATCGAATGGGGCACCTCGGCAACCTCTCTCGTTCAGTCCGCACCAGACCACGACAGCGCTAAGCTGGCGCTGTTCTCCCTGTTACACTGGCCATGTGTTGGGACTTCTACGGCCAGAATTCATCTTTTACAAGCGAACTCCATGCACAGATGCAATAGGTACGTCTTGAAGTTGCAAGTAACGCCAGTGCTTTTTTCCTTCTCGTGAATTTCTCTCCATTTTCAGTATTTCCAACTTTTCATTCTCCTAAAACAAAGCCCCTTTGCTTCCCACAGCCTAGCACACACATTTGCCCTCATGACTTGTTCCAAGCTTAAATTAAGTTTGTCCTGTGATAATAATTAGAGCATTCCCACCATAGTGTTACCATGTGCTTATTAAATCTAATTGATAATTTCTTCTGTTGTGAATAAGTAATTTCATGTGAGAGAAAGTAAATGATATCTGAATATTAACCTGGAATTCTTTTCCAGAATCCTGTTATCTCGCTCTTAGAGTTTTCTGCCCCTGCCCTTGTGAACCAAATAGCCTTAGATGTTTAACTACCATCTTGCTACGTGGAAGACTCTTCTGAACACAAGCGGTCCAGGGGCACATGATCAGGCCCCCGTCTGCGTTCAGGTTGTGCTAAAATCTATTATTTATTAGCCAGTCTCAACAGCAGTGGCTTTCATCGCATGCCCAAGTCTTTCAGGGCTGTAGCCCTTCTCAGATTCATTTATTTGCTACTTATAATCTAACTTTCATTGCACATTGCATGTCCCTTGTTTGCTGCTCAGTCAGCCATTTCATATTAATTTTCTGATTGCACAGCTTGTAAATAAACTCAGTTTAAAGTTACCTGACTGGTTTGAAAGGCGACCTTCTCATTCTTTGTTAAATAGATGTAATATCAAGGTAAGTCATCTTAGTAATTACATGTATTGCTTTGTTCTGATCTCTAGGCGTTGGCCCCTAAGGCAAATTACATTTAAAATCCAAAACCCAATTTAACTCTTCCAACCGGACTCATAACGTAACAACACACACACACACACACACATACATACATACATACATACATACATACATACATACATACATACATACATACATACATACATATATATATATATATATATATATATATATATATATATATATATATATATATATATATATATATATATATATATATGTGTGTGTGTGTGTGTGTGTGTGTGTGTCCATGTATATGTATATGTATATGTATATATATATATATATATATATATATATATATATATATATATATATATATATATATATATATATATATATATATATATATATATATATATATATATATATATATATATATATATATATATATATATATATATATATATATATATATATATATATATATATATATATATATATATATATATATATATATATATATATATATATATATATATATATATATATATATATATATATATATATATATATATATATATATATATATATGTGTGTGTGTGTGTGTGTGTGTGTGTGTAGATGTGTGTGTCCGCAATGAATAAATGTTAATATGAAGGCTAACAATAATAGATTACTTAGTTGTTGAGATGTAATGAGGCGAGAAAATTGAGTGAGTGACGGGAATACTTTGGAGACGTTTTTTTTAAAAGAAGCTAGTTGAAAGAATTCTGTTGACAAAGTCAAGACGTGGGTAAAATGTGAGCATCTTCGATCGTACCGTCATCTTTGCTCCCATAGTTACTGTTACATGCTCTGTGCTCGTGGTAGAAAAACAGTTGTGTAAAATATGTTACCACACACTATTTTTATTATTTCAGAAAATATTTTATTAATTTTGACTTAAGTTGACAATTGTGAAAAAAAAAACATAATTGGTTACTTGTGTTTGTGTGAAATAGCGAGTGTGAGAGATGTTCGAGAGGATTCTAGGGGAGACTGTTGGAGAGAGCCAAAACCTAACAGATGTGTCTTCTTTAAAACCACCATCGCAACAGAGAGAGAGAGAGAGAGAGAGAGAGAGAGAGAGAGAGAGAGAGAGATGACGTCTTGGACTCATAGCATGGCATCCACATTATAAAATACAGATAACCTGAAAACACTTCTCTAGAACGTCTCTTCGAAATTATCTACTACTAATATATTGCATGCAACCTTTGCATATTTGGGCCAATGATAGTTTCCTACCTCGTATCAGTCGCATGCAAATCAGGAATTAGTGGACATGTTGAAGCTGATGTATGATGTATGCCTTGAAGCCTGGGATCACTGATTTGTCTTCTGAAATTCGAAGTTTCTGGGGGTGCCACGGAGAAATTAAAAATGAGTCAAGCATTTTTGTTAATGTAGCACCGTTGTTTGTATGTTCATTTATAATTTGTGATCGCCGCTACAATATTTAATTATTGAAATTGTGAGTCTCTGGATAATTACATGTGGAACTTCTGAGGCCAAAACGACATCTATAGACCAGTGCGTTGTGACAGTATCCAATTAGGGAAAGGAAATATAGGTCCACTGCAGCGGTCGTTCAAATACACGTAAAGGTAAGGGAAATATGTTACATTTTTTTCATTATCTCAGTGCTAGCGTCCATGTTTCCATTATTATCATTCGAATATAAAAGCGACTTTTGAATCTTACATGCATTCTGAGGCTGAATAGAATATCCCTTGTAATCTGAATGATTCTCTCTCTCTCTCTCTCTCTCTCTCTCTCTCTCTCTCTCTCTCTCTCTCTCTCTCTCTCTTTTTACCCGAAGGTGTTATAAGTAATTTTTCAGGATGTTTCAAAAGTCTGAGCCTTATGTGTTGCTAAACAAGTAGACATTACCAGTTACGACTAATTACAGTTCAAATTAATCATTGACTCCTCAGATACAAAAAAAAAAAAAAAGAATACAAGCAAAAAATAAAGAAAGAAAGGAAGAAAAGAACCCCGCTCTGCTTAATCTTCTCGACCGACTGATTTGTGGAACATGCCCTTTAACATTTATAATTAATTATGAGGGGAGTAAAATTTATCGGGAAACGTTGCGTAGAGCAGTAAATGATTAATTTCACTGAAGCGTCCTGCCTTTCCGGAAAATATGCCCCAGCTGTTTTAATCCGACGGAACACTAATAAAAATCGAGAAGCGTATCAACACCAGGGAGAAATGATAAACATTGCTTGTCTGAAAAAGACGAAGCACATGGCCTGTTTGAGTTCCTTTAATATTCATTTTTATTTATATTCTGCATATTACGACGCATTTTCACAGATTTCGATGAAGCATAATCTTCCAAAATAGACAAGTCACGATTCGATTACTTCAAGTAATTATATCATGACTCAAAAAAGCAAATTAATTAGTTACCTCCACATAAATTACTACAAATAACAGGCCCCTAGATACCAATTTATAGTAGAAACTAAAGAGGAGAAATACGACTAGTATTAATTATGATTTTTTTAAGCAGAATTTACGCATGTATGTATGTATGTATGTAAGAAATTGAAAACCTTATCGGAGCTTTTCTACTTGAACAGAAATTTCCGCCAAGTAATTTCACATTTGCTGCACCATTGCCCTACGTCCAAGAGGCGCTTCCTCCAAACAGAATAAATTTAGGTGAAAGTTGACTCAGCAAGGAAACAGACAACAATTAATGATATACATCGCAGTTATATGGAACAAAATTCTTAATTTGCCTCTAAACAGAATAATATCCAGACATAAATATTTTGATCGTTTTGTTGAGTAATATTTCATTTTGACCCAAATGTAGGATTATTGAAAGATAAAGTGTTTTATTATTGCGTGACAAGTACGTGCCTAATAGATTTGCATGAAAAGCCCAAAAAACAGAAAATCAACAATGGGAGGGGAATGATAATCCCTTGTTTTCATACATTATAGTAACAAATTTCCAGGTCGTTTTTGCTTTAGAGTAGCCTTATAGGGTTAAAATAATCCGTGATAATATCAACACAATTATGTATGGGTAATTTCTTTTGTTTTCCAGCGCATAAATACATCAATTGCCCAAAAGATGAAGATTTTAATATTGCACCTAACTTCGTGGAGAGGTACACAAAAGTGAAATAAAGGACGGCAGTCTTTGACTTAAAACTGACATCTATTTCGGAACTGCGGGTGTACAGTAGTAGGGAAGTAGTCAATAAAAACTGGAAAGTATTTAAAACTTTAATTTTCCTCACATACGTTAAACACGGTTTTAATTTCATGGTAGGAACAATTGTCACAGAACCATGTGTACCATAGGTGATAAATTCATCCGACATTCCCGGTCAGACTAAGGGAAAAATGAAGACAGAAATACTTTGTACCTACTAACATTTTCCCCAGAGATATGTTATCGGAACAGACAAACAAACAGCATTCTTGAGCAGCCTTCTCTAAATCGTTTGCAGTTTTTAGAGTACTCACAATGCTCACAAAATATAAGCAGTAGTTAAATTCAAGTAATTCTTACATTGTGGCCCGGGAACTTCGTAAATACAAATGGTTTCAGTTCCAATAGATTTTCATTTAAAAAGTAACGGTTGTCATAAGAGTCGTTTGTAAAATATTTAACACAGATACTCCATTTTGTCAGGGTAAAATAACCTCAGTGTTTATGTTTTACATATACTAGCAATATTAAGTTCCAGCTATGTAGTCCTTCATTAGATCCTACGGGCAAATGTTATATATCTTTGAATTAGGCAAATCCGCTGCCTTGAAGTTTAGGCCTGAGCTAGTATACAGACATGACCCCCCCCCCCGGCCTCTGGATTCTCGCATCTTGCGTTTAGTTGTAAAAACCAAGCCTTAGTAATCTGTACATTTTTAATGTAAAATACGTCGTCCTACCTTAAAAAAATAAATAAAAATCAGACCCTAGCATTCCTATCGGCAACTTGCGTTACTTCCTATGTGATCCACTGCCTTCAGTACATTACTCAAATTCCCATAATATTAAAAAAGTGCAGAGCTTACTAAAATATCCACATGAACGAAACTTTCTCCAGTGTGCGAACGCAGTTGTATCTTGTAAAGTGTAGAAGACATTATCTGCCTCTTGATTCAGATGGCTTTTAACATTTTAGTAGTCTGGGTGAAGTTTTGGTCTTTGAATAAAGTTACTTAAAATTGGTGCAAAAGGTACACCGGTTTAAATTAGGTGTCCATAATTATAACCCATGTATTAGCGATATATGCCCATGGGGAAGAAAAAGGGTAATTCTGGAAGATGATACGCTCAGCTGATATTCTACGATAGCTGAGTAAACTTAAGATTATACAAAATCCTGGTAACTGGTACAGTATTTTGATAATGCTCGTAAGTCATGTATTTTTTCGATTTAGCTAATGAAAAACTTTATTCTGTCATAATTTCCATGGAGAAAATATCGAACTGTAATGCTGCGTTTTGATGAAACATGCTTGCGTTAATAGCAATCTGGAGATCACAAGAAATTAAGTCTTCTTCCTTTGTTTCATGGTGTCGGATCGTGGAGGAGTAGTTCCTGCTTAAATAAGGAATCAGCTGGAACGGAATCAGACGTGAAAGCATGGCCCGAATGCAAAAATGAGACTCCTTTGTAGTTTTTCATAAGAAAGTTGTGTAAAGTGCCTACTAATATTTGAAACTGGTCCAAATTCTATTCAACCGAGAAAGATGCTAGATCAGAGAATAGTTCAGTCAAGGAGAACTGAACGCTTATTTGACCTCTTCTGGCTAAATGCTAATTGGTGTTTCTCGGCTCATATATTGCTTAGTATCGGATAGTTCTTCCTGGAAAAGCTTTAGGGAAAGCTTCAAATTAGATTGGCTTTATCTGGTATGCCAAGGCTTACTAATTCCCAAGTGTAGTTTTTATTAAATTTTGTTTTTATATAAAGTCTTATTCATCATATATTCATGATATTGTTAGTTAGGCATCGCACGGTCGCACGATCGGATTTCAACATGATAAGGCGCAATAATACCAGAAATTCGTCAAATATCGGATACACGTTTTTTTAATATAAAGATGTAAGAATAGCATTTCACATGCCGATCAATTTTACGGTCTTAGGTCAATGTTTAAGTTCCTTTCTCTTACGTTTTCTAGTAAACGGTAAAACGAGAATTGATTCCGTGTCTTTCAAAGAGCTTCTCATTTGTTTTGGTATAAAAAAGTAGTAGAGTTGATACGAGATGGTTCCTGAGGAAATTCTCAAATTTGAAAATAGTAAAAAATACCTCTGATTTTCAGTCAAATTCTATGTTTTCAACCAAAGACTTCAAATTGTCATATGTCAGGAGAAATTATCTTTACTCTTCGGCGAAGCCTAATTGTCATAGATAATTATGATATTATTATCAAATTCTCCATTTTCCCTTGAATCTCCAAGATATTTTAAGGGAATATTTTGGAAGCTGCTTAAGCCTTTTTCTCTGTTAAGTCTCAGATTCTTTACGTCTATAAAACATGATCCTTTAAACGTTGAAAAGAAAAAAAAAAAGAAACAATTTTATTTTATTTCTGCCAATATAAATCAGCTGTTTCATACTTGCCCGATTACTTTTAAGACTTTGACATCTGAATATTTTTCCCGTGGTGAACAACAAGAGTTGTGTCGATCTGTTTTTAGTTGGAAATGTGTCTGTAAATTTACATAATCCCTTCCGCGAAAATTTCCCCAATTCAAAGTTCCTTCGTTACATAAACAAAAGTATTAGAAATGCAAATAAAATTCAGTAAGTTTTGTCCACCAAATGTCTCCAAGTCTTCTTCTCTTCAGAGTGAACGAAAAATATCTGGTTAATTTTTCCTCTACGGGATTTTATAACGCTAAGAACTAAATCATAAAAGGCGTTACCCTTTAACGAATCCCTTTTAAAAGTTACATTGTCAAAGAAAAGTCGAACACAATATGAACAATGAAAGACAAGTTAGATTATTTTTTCTTCCTCTTGTATAAAGTAGGTGGTTTAAAACAAAAGGATGCGAAAGACGCTTTATAGTGTACTTATATTAAACAAGTGTAAAGATGACTGCGTATAATTTTTTTTTTCAGTGCATTAAGCTGTCGAAATTCCGGGGTCTTACCCTAAACTCTTAAGACAGGACACTTCAAGAGTGCCGTTTCAAAGGCATATCCTAACCACTGCACTACTACTAGTAGTACTACCACTACTGTTACTTTTTGAATTTCCATGGCCATTACTGAGTTTTAAATTCTGGGAGCTGAGCAATATTTAAAATGGAAACTATGAAGCACATTCACGCTCCTTAAAAATATGGATAAAATAAGTCCTTTTCTTGCGTGTTAAATCGTTGTATATGGTTAGAAATAGCCATAACGTACACTTCAGTGTCTTTATAACTGTATTCCAAGATATACCTCACAAGAACAGGGTCTAATTTTACCCAAAGTACTTAAAATGGTTTAAATTAAAATTTCTGCAAGATATTTTCTCTGGTTATCGTTCTTGATTCAACTAATGAAGCCAAATTAACATTCGAAAATTTCATAGCTTTGTTAACAAATATCGTATAATACAAGCATAAAAGTCTAAACGGGGAGAGAGAGAGAGAGAGAGAGAGAGAGAGAGAGAGAGAGAGAGAGAGAGAGAGAGAGAGAGTTTCTCTCGGAAAATAATTCGAGGAGGAGAAGTTTAGCTGCTTTATAATCCCACTAAGACTTACTAGTCGCATAAAGCAGGATGCAAGGTTTTGAGCCATATTACCGGTGTCTGTTTATGCCTCAGTATTCCCCTTCATTCTGTTTGGGGATAATTTTTAGCTCCTTTCCAACTCTGCAGTCTATTCTGGTTGCAGAAAGATGCCGGTTATGGTCAAATATGTTACACAAGACTCTCTTGTCTGCCACTGATATCCAAGGCTGCCAGGTTTATGGCAGCCTCTTGAAAGTTGCTGCTTTTCACGG
>NC_089764.1:686313-691313 GCF_040412425.1 Macrobrachium rosenbergii | reverse complement strand
AATTAAGACAAGGGAAATAGTTAAAGTTGTTTGATGGAGTGATGCCCTTTTACTATAGTAAATTTCTTGCTTAATTGTTGATACCGCACACGGGTCTTGATAAACTTGGTTTGATTTTTCATGTGATTAATGAGCTTTTTTAAGGGCTCACTGTTATCTTTAGAGTACTCACTCGTAATTCTTATTGTTATGAGAGTTCAGGTATTTGGCTGAAGTGAGATAAATTTTCAAAATCTGTGATTAGTTGTGTAATAATCAGGTACTTGGAATGCTTCGTGACAATAAGATTTGGTGCCCAGACCTGGGAACAAAACAAATATCACTCTTGTTTATGGTTTATACTGTTGGTGTTAGGGATATATTTTGATAGGAGAGTAACCACATATCTATTTTTGAATTGTATTGTGAATTATTTAGTTCAGTAACTTAGAGAAAATAGCTCTGTTCAATGTTCAGGAATTTTTACCAGCTCCTTCCATCCAAGAGTTATCTAAACCCAACCTGCCTAAGGCAGAGTGGGCTTCTTTAGCAGTGGCATGTGGGGGTAATGTGTCTAGTGGTATGATTAAGGCAAAAATCAGATGTATTGCAATCCAAGCAATACATCTGGACTCTGGTAAAATAGATGAAGAATTAGGAGAGACACAAGAATTGTTGAGTGCAGCTGAGGCAGAATTTATAGATAAACAAGAGCAAAAGAAAGAGAAAAGTGATGCAGAAGCAGAGCTTAGATGTATAGAAGCAGAAGAAAATTTGATTAAGCTGAAAATGCAGGCTGAAAGAGAAAGAGAAGACAGAGAGAAAAGAGAAAGAATATAAAGAGAAGAAGAAAAAGCAGGAGAAGAAGAAAGAGAAAGAGCACGAGAAGAAAGAGCAAAAAGAGAAAGAGAAGCAGAAGAGGAAGAGAAGAAAGAGAAAGAGAAAAAGAAGGAGAAAAAGCATGACATGAAAGAGAGATGGAATTAATCAAAGCTCGCTCCAGGTTACCTGTAACACTGTCTAACCCTACCCAAGGTAATTCGGACCCTATATTTGAGGCAGTAAGAGTGCAGAAGTTAATTCCAAAGTTGACAGAAGAAGCTGCAGATGAGTTTTTTGATCACTTTGAAAAAGTGGCTCCAGGTATGGGATGGCCAGAAGATAAATGGTCAGTCTTGTTACAGAGTGTTCTCATTAGTAAAGGAAGAAGTGCCTATTTAGCCTTATCAGCTGATCAGCGTAAAGAGTACAAGGTACTCAAACATAATGTGCTACAAGTCTACCAGATGACCCCTGAATATTACAATGAAAGATTCAGATCTTTGAGAAAGGATGACAAGATGAATTTCTTGGATTATGCCTACAAAGTAAGAAAATGTTTCAAACGATGTTTGGAGGCTGCTAAAGTTAAATCTGTGGATGAACTCGAGGAGTTAGTAGTCCTAGAGCAATGTCTTAGAGGAATTCCTGAACACATAAGAGCCTATTTATGAGAGAGAGAGGTTAAGAAACTTGACAAAGGTGCTACATTGAGTGAAGATTATAACATAATTTGTAGCAAAAGGAATTATAATGTCAAGTACCAGAACCAGCAACAAACAGGTTTCAGGTCTCATCCAAATTTCAGGAACATTACAAAAGGGAATCCTTCTAGTGGCAATGCCACTACAAAGCCAGGAAATACCTCTCAGCAATTTAATGTTAAATCCTCAACATCCAGTTTCTCAAGACAGATACAGAAGACTAAGGTTGTCTGCTTCAAGTGTGGAAGAGTAGGACAAGGCCAGTCGAGATTGTTATCAGACACAACAGCAGACCAAACCAGTCAGTCAAGTGGTTAAAGGTAACCAGGTGAAGCAAACTATGAAGAGCAGTGTGGGGAAGACTGAGACAGTTGGGAAGACTGAGACTAAACAAGCAGTGTTTAGCAACCAGTGGAAATGTAACTTCAATCAGTGAGTGGCTGAGCAGCTTGGAGGCTTTTAAGCCATATATCTATGAAGGTATGCTGACAACTCAAGGAGGTAGTGTGCAAGTACCAGTCAAGGTATAATGTGATAAGGGGAGTAACCATATTGTGGTAGTTAGTGGTGCTCACCCACTGTTGGAGAAGAATCTCACTGGAGATTCAGCTATTTTGAAGGGTATAGGAGGAGAAGAGATAACTCTTATTATGCCCCCGCTTGCATCTGTCGTGTGAATTGGTGACAAGAAATATTGATTTTGCTGTAAAGTACTCACTAGCTGTTGAAGGTGTGCATGTTTTACTGGGTAATGAAGTTGGTGGTGTACCATTCGTTCCTTGTCCTATAGTAACAGACAAATCATTGAAGATTAGTCCTACAGTAGATTTAGAGAAGAAAAACCCTCACCTGTTTCCAAGTTGTGTAACTACCAGGAGTATGAAGAGAACTACGTCTGCAAGTGAAGAAACTGAGGATTTGCCTGTACCAGAAGGATCAAGTGAAGGATCTTTGAACTTAGAAAAGCTGTTCCAGGAAAGTAAAGTTTTCCCTAATGTTAGTAATGAAGAGATTTCCTAAGAAGAGGACTCTGTTGTTCTTGAAGAGACTCAGGGTAGTTAGAGTATTCCTGAAGACAGTAGTGAAACTACAGTAGCAGAGTTAGCAGATATTGAGAGTTCAGCCCTTGAAGTTCGTCAGGTGAATAGAGAGAAGCTAATGGAACTGCAGAAGAAGGAAACAACGTTAGCTGATTTACTCTTCAGAGTTGTTGATCAAGAAGAGATGCAACAAACTTCTACCTGTTATTATCTCAAAGAAGGATTGCTAATGAGGAAGCATCAACCTGCAGATGTACCAGGAAATGCTGAATGTGGCGAATATCATCAAATTTTGATTCCATATCCATTAAGGAAGCAAGTAGTAGCAGTAGCACACAAGTTTGGATATATGGGAATCAGGAAGACTGTTGAGAAGATTATGAAGTATTTTTTCTGGCCTGAACTTCACAGGGATGTTAGCAGGTTTTGCAGAGAGTGTCACGCATGCCAGATAGCTGGAAAACCGAATGCAACCATTTAGAAAGCCGCCCTGCAAACCATAGAAGTTAGAGGAGAACCCTTTAGCAAGGTGATTATAGAATTGGTTGGGCCGCTTCAGAAAACAAAGAAAGGAAATTAATATTTGTTAACATTAATGTGTCCAGTGACAAGGTATCCTGAGGCGATTCCTGTCAGAAGTATAAGTGCAGAGGTAATTACTGAGAAGTTGGTGGAATTTTTCTCCTAGTATGGAAAACCAGAAATGGTGCAAAGTGATAGAGGAACAAACTTTACTTCAAAATTTTCCAGGATGTGATGAACTTGTTAGGAGTGCTTATGATCCAGAGACTCAGGGAGCTTTGCAAAGGTTCCACCAGACATTGAAAATTATGTTAACAAAGTACTGTAATGAGTCAGGAAGAGGATGAGATGCTGGTTTACGCTTGATGTTGTTTGAAGTTAGGAATGCTTATCAAGAAAGCATGGGATGTTCGCCAAATGAAATGATTTTTGGTCGAGACGTGAGAGGTCCATTAAGATTCTTGCAGAGAATTGGGAAGAAAATCAAGAGGAAATCCAAGGAGAACACGTGAAGCACTTGAGGAAAAGGCTAAGAGAAATTAGAAAATTCTCCTCAGAAAATCTGAAAATAAGTCAAGAGAAAATGTAAAGGAGATATGATACTAGGACTAAGCTAATAAATTTTAGTGTAGGACAGCAAGTTCTAGTGTCCTTACCAGTGAAAAGATTTCCTATACCAATAAGTTTCAAGGTCCTTATAGGACAATAGAAAAGTTAAGTGATCGAACTTATGTGATTGAAACACCAGGAAGAAGGAAATGACAGAGGAGGATAAATGTGAATCCTTTGAAACCTTACTTCTCAGAGACTAAAACTGAAACAGTGTCAATAACATGGACAACTTCGTCTACAGAGGACGATGATGGCTATGAATTGGGAGCTGAAAGCAAGATGAACAATTCTTCAATACTGGAAAATTTGGAGAATAAACTAGGTGTACTGATCTGACAAAGCATGAGATAAAGATTAGAAAAGATGGAAAACCTTTTAAACAGAGAGCATATTGCTTATCACCTTGTCACAGAGATGTTTTGAAGAAAGAAGTTGACAGTTTGTTGCAGCATGGCTTAGCAGAAGCCAGTTCAAGTCTTTATAGTTCTCCTTGTGTGTTAGTGAAGAATCTACAGAAGATGGCTCACTTAGGATGTGTACTGATTATAGGAAACTGAATTCCTTCAGTGTGGCTGACAATGATCCCTTGCCTCTTATTGATCAATTACTTGATAATATTGGGCAAGCCAAATTTGTTTCCAAGATAGACTTGTTGAAAGGATATCAAATTCCCTTAGATGAAGATCCTAAATTGCTGTCAGCTTTCATTACTCCTTTTGGACTGCATCAATACACTGTTTTGCCATTCAGTCTGGCAAAACAGTGGATCAACTGCTAGTATCCATAGAAGGCATGGGTGTAGACCTTGATGACATTGTGATTTATTCTAATATGTGGGAAGAACATCTGAAGATTTTAAGGAAAGTGTTCAAGAAATTACAGGAAGCAAGACTAACAATCAACTTACAAAAAAGTGAATTTGGAAAGGCAGCTGTTCAGTATCTGGGATTTGAAGTTGGAAAAGGCCTTCTTGCTCCTGTTGACACTAATGTAGAAGGTATCCATAAGGCTAACCCCCTACTACGAGGAAGCAGCTACAAAGATTTTTGAGCATGGCTGGATTTTATCGCTGATTCTGAAAATAATTTCTCAGCCGTACTAGCTCCCTTAACTGACTTAACCAGTCCAAAGACAAAGTTTGTTTGACTCCAGAATGTCAAGAGTCATTTGAGAAGGTTAAAGCCATATTAAATTCAAGACCATTGCTTGAAGCTCCAGACTTCAGTAAGAAGTTTGTAATACAAGATGATGCATCCGACTGTGGAATTGGAGCTGTTCTACTTCAAGAAGATGACAACTGTATTCTGCATCCAGTGAGTTTCAT